>NC_061859.1:26652263-26654763 GCF_019202785.1 Penaeus chinensis
ATATGCATAAACACACACACACACACACACACGCACACGTACACGCACATGCACACGCACACGCACACACACATACACACATGCACACGCACACGCACACACACATACACACACACACACACACACACACACACACACACATATATATATATATATATATATATATATATATATATATATATATATATATATATATGAACGTGTGTATGTGTGAATGTCTATGAGTGACGTTTGCGTATGTCTGTTTGTACATGTATATGTGTATGCGTAATCTTATGTGTGCAAATGCACGGGAGAGAGTGAAAGGCACTGGCGAGAACCAACACCCAAAGCGAAAGAAACCAGACAGAGAAAGCGGGACACAACCGACGGACAAAGACGCACAGGTAAACAGAGTCTGACAGAGCAAACGCCAAAAGCCTCCAAAGGAAAGAAACAACGAAAACAGCCAGCAAAAACAGCAAGAAGGAAGCTCAGTCGCATTCGGTCCAATTAACAGCAGAAATCTCCTTGCATTAATTAATACAGAGCAACATAACACTTAAATAATTAATCACCTTTCATTAGACACAATAAGATACCCTGACTCATGCCCCAGTGTCTAGGGGAAAAGGGGAGGGGAGGGAGAGGAGAGAGGGAGAGGGGAGAGAAGGGGGAAGAGGGAAAGAGGGAGAGGGAAAAGAGGAAGGGAATTAGAGGGAAAAAGGAAGGGAAGGAGAGAAAGAGGGGAGAGAGAAAGGGGGGGAGAGGGAAAGAAAAGTGGAAAGGGGGACGTGGGAGAGGAGGGAGAGGAAGGGGAGACGAGGGAAAGGGGAGAGAGAAAGGAGGGAGAGAGAGAGAGCAGAGAGAGAAAAGGAGACGAGATAAAGGTGAGAGAGGAACGGGAGACGAGGAAGAGGGGAGAGAGGAAGGGAGACGAGAGAAAGGGGAGAGAAGAAGGGGAAACGAGAGGGCGAGAAGGGATAGGAAGGTGGAACAGGGGAAGGAGACGAGGGAGAGGAGAGAAAGGGGAGAGGAAGGGAAGACGAAGGAGAGTGGAGAGAAAAAGAGGGGACGAGGGAAAGGGGAGTCAATCAGAAATGGGAAAGGATAAGGGGAGACAAGTAAATTGGAAAAGAGAGAGAAGAGGAGGCAAAGGGGTTGGGGAGAAAGGCAGGAGGGAGGAAAAGAGAAGAGAGGAGGAAAAGAGGGATCAAAAGGGGGAGAGAGGGAAAATTAACAGGAGGGCAGAGAATGCAAAAGATAACTGGGAGAAAAGGCAACAAAGGGCAGAATAAAGAAAAGAAGAGAAAGGAGGAGAGAGACAAGCGAGAGGAGGGACGACTGGGGAGAGGGGGAGGGGGGAAGGAGGGAGAGGAGGGAGGGGCGCGTCGTAAACACAATGGAGCCAGAAGGTACGGCAGAGGGCGTGAGGAGGAAAAGGGACAGGGCTCAAAAGTGTGATTTAGTGTGCGAGGGTGAGGCGCGGCAGCGTGGGCGGATGTAGCAAAGGGAAAGCAAGTGGGCGGACACTGAGGAGAAGTAGGTGGGGGCGTGGCAAAGGGGCGTGGCGAATGAAGGGCGAAAGAGAGGCGAGTTTAAAGGTAAAGTGGGAGTGAGAAGTTAGGCCGAGATAGTAAAAGAAAATAAATGATTGCGATGAAGTTTTTTAAAAAAGAAAAAGACATTTGAAAAAGGCCTGGGTTTTAGAAGCCCTGTAGATTTTTAAAAATAACGATGATAAAAAGGAAAACAAAGCTACGTTGGTCCACAGTCCGAAAGTCCCCTTTGGCTGAAGGGGATTTCCAAACTAGCCAATCAGAACACGCCCCAGGGAAAAAGACGCGTTCCGGTTGGTCGGCCGACGGGGTGATTTGTCAGCCCGGCGAGACTAATAAGAGATCTAATGCATCAACCTCGTTGTTTGGGAATTCGGTCCTGACTAATGACTTGGGCGGTTAAAGACTCATTATGGAAGGAGTTCTCGGAGGGCGTGTTTGCGGGTCTCGTCTCGCCGGCAGTGCGATGATCGGGCTTATATTGCTTTGATCATTCGTGAGATGACTTGAGGATTTTTTTCCGGTAATCAGAAGGCCACGAAGCCCAAGGCGCGCTTTTGAACAGCAAGGATTTCTTACCGGTTGTCGAATCATCTCCTTTCAAGTGAGAAGATAGATGGCTCTCGGTGAACTCGTCCGCTCTTTGGCGGCTCTTGCGTTCAGTGATGAGCACCTGGCCTGCCCCTCCCACCCATCCCCCCGCCAGGTGGAATCTCCTGGGCGGTGGATTTCAGCGTGGGCGTTGGATTCCTTCGGGGAGGCGCTGAAGTCACCAGGGCCCTGCGGGGGGGAGGGGGGTCTGAGCTTCCAGAAGGGGCCATTGTGGAGCTTCTTTAATTACCCATCGTTCTGATATCCAAATGACTGTTACTATATTAATGTAGTTTACAAATAAAATCAGATTATATCTGGGCAGTTATCAAAACGCTTCCTCCGCCAACACTTCCCTCCATGCAAGTTCG
>NC_061859.1:26667263-26679763 GCF_019202785.1 Penaeus chinensis
ACTTATGTATATATATAGTCTTTATCTATCTATCTATCTATCTATCTATCTATCTATCTATCTATCTATCTATCTATCTATCTATATATGTACGTACACACATACACAGATATATATATCCCAAAGGCCCGGGAAAATGTTTTGTTCACTGTTATATTGTTTTGTGAGATGTCTCTGCAAGTAGATGGCTCTGCAAGTGCTGAACTGCAAAGGACTTTTCCTTGCGTTGGCGGGATTTTTTTTTTTTTTTTTTTTTTTTTTTTTTTTTTTTTTACTAATGCTATGAATATCGATGCTGTTATATCTATCAAAGTCTTTATGATTATAGTTATTGACATTACTAACAGCAATATTAGATACCAGTAAACAGATAAGACAGGTAGTACTCGTAATTGGCTCAGTGATGACAGTGCTTGTGGAGCCATCTGTGTGTAAAAACAATTAATAAATCAAGCTCACAGTTGGTCACCGGCTGCCGGGGATTTATACATACATATATATATATATATATATATATATATATATATATATATATATATATATATATGATATATATATACATATACACATACATACATGTGTGTGCGTGTGCATGTGTGCTTCTCTCTCTCTCTCTCTCTCTCTCTCTCTCTCTCTCTCTCTCTCTCTCTCTCTCTCTCTCTCTCTCTCTCTCTCTCTCTCTCTCTCTCTCTCTCTCTCTCTCTTCCTGGATATTGCAAAACTAAATGTATTGTATATATATACATATATATATACAATACAAATACATATACACACATATACGTGTGATTGTTTGTGTAACTATGCACCACTGCCATGTCCGCCTATCAATGGCACAAGACGCCCTTCACCCTACGCCGGGGCCTCCGCCGTCCCCTCCCCCCTCCCCCCACAGCCGGAGTGCCAGCCTCTGCTCGCGGCACTTCTGGCCCGCATGACACCCGCCCGAACCTCTTTCTGGCACCATCGCTCACCCGCGCGCCATTAATTTATTTCCGTTACTCTTAATGAACTTGATTTGCATGTTAGTGGCGATCGCATTACGGAGGCTAACTGATGCTCCATTTTGCAACATCTGACTGCCAGCACATTGTGCAACGCGGTGGCGTACGGGCTCGAGAATAGACCTGAGTTTTGCTTTTCGTAAGTTATTTTTAATTTTGTTTATTCATTTATTTTGAAAAATGGATTAAGTCATGATTAAATCTTGTTGGAACTGATAGAATCATTGGATTAGGAAATTATCATTCATCTGATTATAAGATTTTTTGTATCACTCTTGCAAATCTGTCGCTGAATACGGAAAAATGCCACCGTCAAAGTTACATTACACTGTCACAATCACCATTCTATCACACCATCACCTCCACCAGATTCTCTCCGCGGCAGCCCTGGCATCTTTCCTTTTCACCATCAACACCATCCTCACCACCAACGTCACACCAACATCATCACCATCCTCGCTTTACTAACATCGCCCTTTCACCATCGCCTTCATCCTTACTGGCTCAGCTTTATCCTTTTTATCACCATTAAACCTCACCCTCACCCTATCACCATCGTTCTTTCCCCGCTGCATCGATTACATCACTAATACCACTATCCTAACATAGCATCACCTTACCATCATTTGCACCACCATTTCACCTGCAACTTGACCTATCAACCACCATCAATAATCTCGCATCACCAGCATCACTTCCCTCACCATCAGCATCACCCTCTCCTCACCAACGTCACTGTCACCATCCTCCTCCTCATCTCACTATCAACATGACTCATCACATCAGCATGAACTTTAATCATCCTCATCCTCACCATCGGCCTCGCCATCCTGTCTCCACCGCATCCTCGACCATCAACTCAATAATTGGTCGTCTGCCCGTAAATGGGACAGTTAACAAACGCGTTGGCAACTGCGCCGCGTCTCGCCTCTCAATTGGTCATTTGAGTTGCCTTTGACCGGCCTTAATAGGGCGACTTCTCACGGGCGTAAGGGCGGGTTTCGCAGCTCGCACCTCGCCCCCTTGCACCTTACTGTGTCGTGGGTATTGCGGCTTGGGATGGATCCTGATGTATCTTGATGTATTCTGCTGTGATTATGATTTTGCTCGCGAGGGAGATGTCACGCCGGTGCCGGGGGAAGAGACAGGAATTTCGCCGCGCTGGCTGAAGGTGTGTGTGTGTGTGTGTGTGTGTTTGTGTGTGTGTGTGTGTGTGTGTGTGTGTGTCTGTGTGTGTCTGTGTGTGTCTGTGTGTGTGTGTGTGTGTGTGCGTGTGTGTGTGTGTGTGTGTGTGTGTGTGTGTGTGTGTGTGTGTGTGTGTTTGTGTGTGTGTGTGTGTGTGTCTGTGTGTGTCTGTGTGTGTCTGTGTGTGTGTGTGTGTGTGTGTGTGTGAGTGTGTGTGTGTGTGTGTGTGTGTGTGTGTGTGTGTGTGTGTGTGTGTTTGTGTGTGTGTGTGTGTGTGTGTGTGTGTGTGTGTGTGTGTGTGTGTGTGTGTGTGTGTGTGTGTGTGTGTGTGTGTGTGTGTGTGTGTGTGTGTGTGTGTGTGTGTGTGTGTGTGTGTGTGTGTGTGTGTGTGTGTGTGTGTGTTTGTGTGTGTGTGTGTGTGTGTCTGTGTGTGTCTGTGTGTGTCTGTGTGTGTGTGTGTGTGTGTGTGTGTGTGTGTGTGTGTGTGTGTGTGTGTGTGTGTATGTGTGTGTGTGTGTGTGTGTGTGTGTGTGTGTGTGTGTGTGTGTGTGTGTGTGTGTGCGTATCTGTGTGTTTGTACCTGTCTGTGTATACACGCATGCCTGTGTATGTTTTTTGTATATGCATGTATGTTTACGCGTAACCAAGCTATATCATATTACTGAAGTAGGTATGGCAATGTCATTAAGAATGACATAATCATCGGTGCTTGTCACATACGCATCTTCACACACATATCAAAATGCAGAAGCGCGTGATCACTTTGTTTATTTTATTCCTCTCTTCCTCTTCCCCTTTTCTTTTTGTGTTGCCTTTCCACTTCCGCAAGAGCTATGTACTGCTATAATACTTCCTTCTTCATCACCGACTATCACTTGCTAAATACGTGACTTATAGCTGTCTTTAGACCGCTGTATGACATGACACTCCAACATTTCTATTCAGCGTAGGAATCAAGACATCTTGGCTGTCTGCCTTGCGCCCTAAGCTCGCCATTCACAACACTCTTGTAGGGCCGTCTCTCCTACAGTACACTTTTGTGTGTGTGTGTGTGTGTGTGTGTGTGTGTGTGTGTGTGTGTGTGTGTGTGTGTGTGTGTGTGTGTGTGTCTGTATGTCATGTATGTATCTATGTTTGTATGTATGCTTTGCATGTGTATTTATGTATGAATGTGTGAGTGTATGTATTGAAATTTGTGTGTATAGTTTTGTATGTGTTTGTATGTGTATGTATCTATGTGCGTGTATGTACGTATTTGCTTGTATGTTCTTGTATGTGTATGTGTGTATGTTCGTATGTGCGTCTGTGTACGAGCATGTCTAAAATGTCTTTGAACTGTTTTAAAGAAGAATTAATATCTCATCACTGAAGTAAACATAGAAAACGTCTAAAAATAATCTCCAGCGATAAGTTCCTCTCAAGAAACCGAATGTGCGGGAAACTAATAAGCGATGAACCTCTGCGCTCATATATTATCGAAGATGAAAATTACCCAAGAATTCCACGATGAAATTACTTGAGTGGTGAGCAGCAGGAGGAGAAATTCCCGGAATTTGAAAAGGAAAATAAAAATCATTTGCATACAGAGCGAGGTAAAGGGAGAAAAATAGAAAAAAAAAAAAATAATGACAATAAAAAACCTGATCCAAAGTAAAAAAAAAAAAAAAAGCAAAATGGAAATACCAATTCAAGGGTAACATCATAATAGGTGCCTTAAGGAACGATACCTGGTAACGATACCTGTATGTAAAGTATATAAGAATTTGAATAACCACATAAAAAATAATGGACTGGAAATCATCCAAACAGAGAGACAGGGAGAGAAAACAGAGACAGCGAAAGAGAAGAGAGACATGTAAAAAAGAGAGAAAGAAAAGTGAGAAAGAGAGATGGAAATAGAAAAAGAAAAGAAGCATAGACAGAGAAAGAGAAAAAATAGAGACAGAGGAGAGATAAAAAAGTGAGAAAGAGAGATAGAAAGAGAGAGAGATCAAAGGGACAGAAATAGAGAAAGAGAAAGAAAAGAATGACCGTGACAGAAAATAGAGAGAAAGAGAGATAGAAAGTGAGAAAAAAAGAGACAGAAACAGAGAAGAGAAAAGAAAGTGAGAAAGCGAGAGAGAAAAGAGACAGAAACAGAGAAAGAAAGAACAGAGAGACAAAAACAGGGAAGAGAAAGAAAAGAGAGAGAAAAAAGAGCCATAAACGGGGAAAGAGAAAGAAGAGAGAGCCAGAGGAAGAGAGGAGAGAGGGGGCAGCATCACCATTTCCTCCGGGCGGCCTCGAGGGCGCTCCTACACGATCGCGAGAGAGAATTTCCTGCTTCCAATGGCCGATTTTCATTTAATATCTTCCAATAGCTTTTTTCTACCCTAAGCAGGAAGCCAAAACGGGAGCCAGTGACGTCGAGAGCCAAGGGTGATTCTGCTGGTATTAGCATTTCGGGTGATTAAGATTCTAATATACATATTATGGAAGGGGAAAACAATCTGTCTGGTGTTGCTACTGATTTAGATTTTCTTATTTATTGATTCTAAAGCATGAATTTGGTGTTTGTATATTGTACTTATTCATTAAAACATTTATTTGGTATTGTTCTAACGGATAATTATATTTAGGTGTTCATATTTTGGGTAAATTTCCATCTTGTTTTATTACCTAAGGTTTTTTCTTTCTTTCTTTCTTTCTTTATATATTTATTCATTTTTTTGTCACTTGAGGTATTAATATCTGATATTTCGGGTATTTTTATGAATTGCTTTTTTTAATCTGGTACACACATGTATACATATGTACGTATCTACAGACAAATAGACACACACACGCATCCCAAAAAAGCCAAAACAACGGTACCAAACAAACAAACAAACAAAGAGTAAATAAGCCTGATGATGAAAAGAAACATAAAAAACAACAACAAAAAAAAAAAACGATAAAGGCGAAGACATCAGAAAAAGACCGAATCAATAGACGGATACGAGGAGGAGGTCGAATGAAATGCGGTTCTTCTGCTTTGGGGGTCAAACAGCGGGAGAGGGGGGGGGGGAGGGAAGAAAGGTAGGAGGGAGGGAGGGAAGAAAGGTAGGAGGGAGGGAGGGAAGAAAGGTAGGAGGGAAGGAGGGAAGAAAGGTAGGAGGGAGGGAGGGAAGAAAGGTAGGAGGGAGGGAGGGAAGAAAGGTAGGAGGGAGGGAGGGAAGAAAGGTAGGAGGGAGGGAGGGAAGAAAGGTAGGAGGGAGGGAGGGAAGAAAGGTAGGAGGGAGGGAGGGAAGAAAGGTAGGAGGGAGGGAGGGAAGAAAGGTAGGAGGGAGGGAGGGAAGAAAGGTAGGAGGGAGGGAGGGAAGAAAGGTAGGAGGGGGGGAGGGAAGAAAGGTAGGAGGGAGGGAGGAAGAAAGGTAGGAGGCAGGGGGAAGAAAGGTAGGAGGGGGGAGGGAAGAAAGGTTAGGAGGGAGGGAGGGAAGAAGGTAGGAGGCAGGGAGGGAAAAAAGGTAGGAGGGAGGGAGGAAAGAAGGTGAGGGGGTAGGAAGAAAGGGTGGGGGAGGGAGAAGGTAGTGGGAGGGAGGGAAGAAAGGTGGAGGGAGGATGGGAAGAAGGTAGGGAGGGAGGAGGGAGAAGGTAGGAGGGAGGGGGGAGAAAGGTAGGAGGGAGGGAGGAAGAAGGTAGGAGGAGGGAGGGAAGAAAGGTTTGGAGGGAGGGAGGGAAGAAAGGTAGGAGGGAGGGAGGGAAGAAAGGTAGGAGGGGAGGGAGGGTAAAAATGGTAGGAGGAGGGAGGGAAGAAAGGTAGGAGGGAGGGAAGCGGAAGAAGTTAGGTAGAGAGGGAGGGAAAGAAGGTAGGAGGGAGGGAGGGAAGAAAGGTAGGAGAGGGAGGAAAGAAAGGTAGAGGGAAAAGAAGAAAAGAATGTAGGAGGAGGAGGAAAAAAGGTAGGAATAGGGAGAAAAGTAGGAGAGGGAGAAGAAAGGGTAGGAGGGAGGGAGGAAGAAAAAGAGGAGGAGGGAGGAAGAGAAAGGTAGGAGGGAGGGAGGGAAGAAAGGTAGGAGGGAGGGAGGGAAGAAAGGTAGGAGGGAGGGTGGGAAGGGAAAAGGGAGGAGGAGGGAGGGAAGAAAGGTAGGAGGGGGGAGGGAAGAAAGGTAGGAGGGAGGGAGGGAAGAAAGGTAGGGAGGCAGGGAGGGAAGAAAAGGTAGGAGGCAGGGAGGAAGAAAGGTAGGAGGAGGGAGAGGGAGAAAGTAGGAGGGAGGGAGGGAAGAAAGTAGGAGGGAAGGGAGGGAAGAAAGGTAGGAGGGGAGGGTAGGTGGGGGGAAGAAGAATGTAGGAGGAGGGAGGGAAGAAAGTAGGAGGGAGGGAGGGAAGAAAGGAGGAGGGTAGGGAGGGGAAGAAAGGTAGGAGGGAGGGGGGAAGAAAGTGGCAGGAGGGAGGTGGAGGGAAGGGAAGAAAGGATAGGAGGGAGGGAAGAAAGGTAGGAGGAGAGGGAGGGAAGAAAGGAGGAGGGTGGGAGGGAAGAAAGTAGGAGGAGGGAGAGAAGAAAGGTAGGAGGGAGGGAGGTAAGAAGGAGAGGGAGGGAGGAAGAAAGTAGGAGGGAGGGAGGGAGAATGGAAAGGGGTGAGGGTGGGAGAAGGTAGGAGGAGGGGAAGAAGATAGGTAGGATGGGAGGGAAGGGAAGAAAGAGGGAGGGATATGAGAAGGAAGAGGGAGGGAATGAGGAGGAAGAGGGAGGGATGAGAGAGGAAAGAGGAGGCGATGAGGAGGAAAGAGGTGAGGAATGAGAAGGATAAGAGGGAGGGGACATGAGGGAGGATAGAGGGAGGGTATGGGGGAGGGAATGAGGGAGGGAATGGGAGGATAAGAGGGAGGGAATGAGAGAGGAAAGAGGGAGGGAATGAAGAAGGAAAGAGGGAGGGAATGAGAGAGGAAAGAGGGAGGGAATGAGAAGAAGAGGAGGTTGAGGAGGAAAGAGGAGGTAGGAAGGGGTGGGGAGGGAATGAGAGAGGAAAGAGGGAGGGAAAAGAGGTAGGGGAAAAAGGGGGATTGGAAGAAGAGTGAGGATGAGAAAGGGAGGGGAATGGGGGTGAGGAGGATTAAGGGAAATTTGGGGGGGAAAGAGAGAGGAAAGAGGTATGGGAATGAGAAGGATAAGAGGGGGAGGGAATGAGAAAGGAAAGAGGGAGGGAATGAGAGAGGAAAGAGGGAGGGAATGAGAGAGGAAAGAGGGAGGGAATGAGAGAGGAAAGAGGGAGGGAATGAGAGAGGAAAGAGGGAGGGAATGAGAGAGGAAAGAGGGGAGGGGGAAAGGGGGGATGAGGAAAGTGGGGAATGAGAAGGAAAGAGGGAGGGAATGAGAGAGGAAAGAGGGAGGGAATGAGAGAGGAAAGAGGGAGGGAATGAGGGAGTGGCACACACGTCAATTTTATTTTCTTCAGGACATATATGGGAATCGGGTGATGGGTTTTATGTGATGTTAAATGTGCGTGTGTATGTGTATAACTGTATGTGTATGTGTATACACTGTTTGTATACATGAGGTGAGGGTAATTATGAGTACAAGTGATTTTTATTTCTTGTTTGTTACTAATCTCTTCTTCTTATTTCTTATTACTATCATCGGTTTATTATCATCGTTATCATCATTATTCTTTTCATCATCATCATCAGTAATTAATCTTCATTATCATCACAATGATCACCACCAGCCACTCTCAGCAATGTCAGTATTTTGATAATCATTATCTTAACTGAATTTATTTTCAGTGTTGGTATTGATATTATAATTATCATTGGTATCATTTCCATTAGTCACTGTATTGCCATTACCAATATCATGATCATCGTCATTATCTTGATTTTTTTTATTATTATTATAATTCTTATTATTATCATTGTTGTTATTGCTGTTATTATTATTATTATTATTATTATTATTATTATTATTATTATTATTATTATTATTATTATTATTATAAAAAATAATAATGATAAAAATAATAATTATTATTGTTACTATTATTATTATTATAACCATCATCATTATCACTGTTATTATTATTATTACTACCATTATAATAATATATATAATATATGTATATATATATATGGATGTTGTTATTGCTTTTATCATCATGATTATTATTGCTATTATCATTATTCTTGTTATCATATTTTGTTAAGTATTGTCATATAATATATTATTATTATAATTATCATCATTGTTATTACTTTTATCATTATTATCATAATCATTCTCATTACTATTCTCATTCTCATTCTCATTTTCATTGTCATTATTATCATCATTACTATTATTGTTATTACTATTATCCTTATTATCTTGACCTGGTGCGTCACTTGACCTTCCCGTCCATGCCTGTTGGCGCGCTATATATAACCGGCCACGTGGGTGCTGCCAGCTCTCGACGCCAGCTCTCTCTCTCTCTCTCTCTCTCTCTCTCTCTCTCTCTCTCTCTCTCTCTCTCTCTCTCTCTCTCTCTCTCTCTCTCTCTCTCTCTCTCTTTCTCTCTCTCTCGCTCGCTCTGTGTGTGTGTGTCCTTGTGTCTGTCCGTCTGTCTGTTCGTCTGTCTGTCTCTCTCTCTCTCTTGCTCTCTCTTGTCTCTTTCTCTCTTGATGTATGAGCAAAAAGGCATGGTTGCATATTTTTGTGAAGCAATGTACATACAGTGCATTATATTTTTTGAAAAGTACTTTCATATTGTATAGAGTCCGCGGTTTAAAATGGGCCTTTGTAAATGCACAGTATGTATATATGCATATAAGTGCACATGCGATCATAGATGCACACATTAGCGCTTACACAGACACACACACACACACACACACACACACACACACACACACACACACACACACACACACACACACACACACACATACACACACACACACATACACACACACACACACACACACACACACACACACACACACACACACACACACACACACACACACACACACACACACACATACACACACACACACACACGTGCTTGACCCTCGACTGCAAGCGGAAAGCAGGAGAGAAAATAGCCGAGCTCTTTTCTCTCCGTATTTCTTTTGTGACGTCAGCAAGCACAAGCGCAAATTGCGTTTCTAGCGGACGGTTTAAAGGAATTGCTTGCCGAGTTGGTTAGATTATTTGCTTGTGCTTTTGTAAGAGTCTTTCTGTGTTGGTGCTTTCATGTCCGCGCCATCTGGGGTCGCGCTCCTCGTCCTCTCCTGGCTCCGCGCCTGCCTCCTCGTCCCTCTGTTTCTCCGTTTCTCTCTCTTTCTTTCCTTGGAATTCTCTCCATCTATATATCTATATATCTATCTCTTTCTTTCTCTTGTTCTCTTGTTCTCTCCATCTCTCTATTTCTCTTTTCATTTATCCATCCATCTATCTATACATCCACCTACCATTCTTCAGCCCTTTCTCTCTTTCCCCCATTATCTCTTTCCCATAAAAAAAAACGTGTTACTGGAGCCGCCATCAATCCCATATGATAATGAATGACAATGAATGGTGATTACTCGACGGACTAACAATAACGATGCGTACGTTAGCGGCTTGTTGTAACTGGGTATCAGTCAGTAGTCAGTAGTCAACACAGATATTTTGTTGTTGTTATTTTTATCTTTAAGTTAGGTATCATTCGCCATAGTGAAGTTTGAGATTTCTTGATATCATCCTTATTAGCTTCGTCATTGCAACCTCTAACTGCCTCCGGCAAGAGTGCGCTGATATGATTATCTTTTATCTGTGATATCATTTTTCCTACTCTTTGACCTTCGCCATTTGGTCCGACACCATGCCACTGCTTCTGACACTTTCGCAACAAATCGAATACCATCAGTATCCCTTCTGACACCATTGCCACTAATCTAAACACCACATCTCCCACTACTACCTAAAAAGTCACTACATAGCTTATGCCAATAATGCATATGCAACATGCCGTATTATCTTCTGTCAGGACAAACACTCTCATTGAAACAGCCAAGAAGTAATAAGATGCAATTGTATTCAGTAACATATTGTTGCAACAGTATTGGGCTTTGTATAGTTTCTCTGTTCCCAGTAGGCGTCCTTCATATTTCGGTTTATAGTTCGAAAGTCTTATTGAAGAATCGTATTGTGAGCGGCGGAACATGAGCGCACTAAGAAAGGGTAATGGTGTTTGCGTTTGGTTTGTGATTGTGTGTGCCCGCGTATTTATGTTTGTGTCTGTGTGTACATATATATATATATATATATATATATATATATATATATATATATATATATATATATATATATATATATATGATAATCTATTGCAAAACATCAGAGGCATAAATACCAAATCTTTCCTTGAAGAAAAAATACAAAAAGATATTCATGTGATATATTTGTGTGTATGTATATATTTACATGTGTGTGTGTGTGTGTGTGTGTGTGTGTGTGTGTGTGTGTGTGTGTGTGTGTGTGTGTGTGTGTGTGCATATATATAGATAGATTACTTAATAGATATATTGATACACATTTGTGTGTGTGTGTACTTATATATATATATATATATATATATATATATATATATATATATGCATATATGTATGTATATATGTACATATTTATGTATACATATACATATATGCATATATGTGTATATGTATATATATATATATATATATATATATATATATATATATATTATATATATATATGTTATACATATACATATAAATAAACATATATATGCGTGTGAGTGTGTGTGTGTGTTTTTATATATATATATATATATATATATATATATATATGTATATATATATATATATGTATATATATATATATATGTATATATATATATATATTTATATATATATATATATGTGTGTGTGTGTGTGTTTGTGTGTGTGTGTGTGTGTGTGTGTGTGTGTGTGTGTGTGTGTGTGTGTGTGTGTGTGTGTGTGTGTGTGTGTATCATATATATACATATATCATACAACAATCTTCTGCTTGCAGTTCTTTTCCTTCAAGCAAAGCTAATGCAATTAAGGCTGTATTGTTGTGCAATGGTTTATGAAGCACTTTTCTCCTTGCAAGTATCAATATCCCCGAAGGCAAGCTCGACCGCGCAAGATTCATTACAGACTTCGGGGAACAGCGTTCAGGGTAGGTTAATGCGGCAACAGATTAGTAATATAAATATAATTAGGTGAATAAACACGCAGCAGATAATGAACAGTAATTGAAGAATGAAAACAAGAAAGAAAGAAATGTAATCACGAATGTTTAATGTAGAAAGAGGGATAGATATATATCCAGAGTAGTGTGTGTGAGTGTGTGTTTGGGGGGGGGGGGGTCTTATTGAAAGCCCTTCCCAGCGTCAACTTTGGTTCAGCTCGGGAACAGGGCCGCACGATACTGCACTGTAAAGCAAACACTTTGAGACGTGTTTATACTACACATGTACTTACGCACAGGCATTACCCAAAGAAACAATTTTATGGAATGACAATATGGGTTAGGATAGGTAGTCGTAGTATATATATGACACTGAGGATGGGAGATCCAAATACAATGTGATTTATTGATATACAAATAGATGGATACATGCAAAATTGGAAATTCAGTTGTTTTCACTTGCAGGATATGAGATATACGTAGATCTCAATATTGTCGAACATGATAATGATATCAATCTGAACAATGATAATGATATTACGAAAACTATTACTACTGATAATGACAATAACAATAATAATGTTGCTGCTGATGCTGCTGAAGACGCTAATAGTGATAAGGAAGATGATGATCATAGTAGTAATAACAATGGTTTTGATAATAATAACGATAATGATGATAACAATAACAAAAGATAATAATGATAACAATAAGAGGAAAGAAATTATGAACACCGATAAAATAATGATTTTGAAAAAAAAAAATCCAAAAGCTTCGTTCAGGAACCAAGTCGTTTTCGCTCAAGAATTTCGGTGCAGGAAATGAGCTGTAGAGATGCTTGCATGGGAGGGAAATAAGGAGATAGAGGCAGAGGGAAATAAACGAGGGAGGTGGGGGAAATGGAGAGACAGATGAACATCGACAGGCGCGTGGGTAGCGGAGCACAGTTTGGCGATACAGATTGGTGGTATTGATGGTACTGAGAGAAAGAGAGAGAGGGGGAGGAGAGGAATAGAGGGGGGAAGAAAGACAGAGAAGAGGGAGGAAGGAGAGAGGAAGGGAGGGAGTGAGGGGGAGAGACAGAGAAAGCAAATGAGGGGAGAGAGGAAGAGAAAGAAAGAGAGATTGAGAGAAAGGAAGAGAGTGGTAGATAAATGAAGAG
>NC_061859.1:26684763-26686119 GCF_019202785.1 Penaeus chinensis
AGGAGAGGATGGGGTAGGAGGGGAGAGGGAAGCAGCGCGGGAAGGGAGGGGGGGGGGGGCGCTGACGTTCGGTTTTAGAGTGACCTGAGCCGTGAGCCGAACTGTCTTGACCTTGCGTGGGAGTTATTGCTTCCTTCGTTATATTGTGGCGGCTTGAGTCTTGACCGCCAAGTCTTTTTCCTTTTTCTTCCAATTTTTTTTTGTTCAGTGCTTCAGGTGATGGCATTTTTGCTTTGTAGAGAATCGCGGCGAGTTTAGTGTAATCCCTCGCCACTGTTTTATTATCAAAGTTATTATCTACCATTACAGTATTAATAACCCCTTTTTATTTTATCATTAAAGTGATTATCTCACTACCATTACAGAAGTATCAACTCCCCCCACTTATTTTATCATCAAAGTGGTTTTCTTATTATCATTATTATCACGATTATCAGATTTTTTTTTTTATTCCTTCATACGAAAACTGAGACTTGAGAAGTACCGTGATGGCTCCTGACTCTCAGCACACGGGGAGGACAATGGCGCCGTTTCCTCTCCTTTTATTGCCAGTCGCTGGGTCTTCTGCGGGAAACGGTAGCCTTTGCTAAGCTTTTTATTTTTTTTTTTTTTTTTTTTGTCTTGCTACTGTCTTGTTTTGTTCTTATTCCTTTTCCTCCTTCCGTTTTTCTTTCTTTCTTTCTTTCTTTTTCGTCCTGTTCTTGTCCCACTTCGGATATGCTTTTCTTTCTAAGACATCTTTCGTCACTTCATTATCCACACAATATCACGCGACGGCGGTCTCGACAAGCGCGGACACTCTTTGTTACTTTTTTTTTCAACAACTTTAGAAGGTTCAGATTAGAGACATAATATATCCTCCGTAAATTGATAAAACTTAACTTTATGAATTATCATTGTCACATTAATTATCGTTATATTCACGTATCTGAAGAGGGTTTTTCTTCTTCTCCTTTTTCTTCTTTTTCTTTTCTTCCTAACCATTCATCTTAATGTCTTACAAGCATAACCCTTACATGCAGGATATGTGAATTCTACAGCTTTATACAGCCTGCGTTTTACGAAAATTGTGTTTCGTTAAAAATAATGATGGCATATATCTCTTGCCTTATTTCTAAAATGGTCCGTAATATTTGTAAGATTATATAGACCACATATTTTGAATCTGAGTTTGAGGGAAATATCCAATACTTTAAGAAACCCTCGGGCGAAGGTTTTGCTCTTTTTAAAACTGCGAATTATGTTTAAAGATCCTAGTTAATATATTCTTTGTCGCGGCAGAGCGCTGAGAGTTCCTGGCGATGTGAGGACGTTTTTGATTTGCCTTGCCCCTCTCTATCTATCTATCTATGGTAT
>NC_061859.1:26686219-26694452 GCF_019202785.1 Penaeus chinensis
GAAAGATACGAGATAAATAGGAGACCAGCATACCAAAGAGAAATGGATCTATATGTAAAGTGTTTTTTATAGAGTAGATTACTGTGAATGTGCATTTTTTGTGTATCGATGTCTTCGAGACCCAAACACTGTATTAAATTCCCTCACGTAATTTTATTAACACAGTCAAGCATATTTTGAACGTATACTATTATTCTTAACTGTGATTCCAACATTTTTAGCTGAGGGAACTGAAACCACTTCGCCCCTTGACCACAGGCTGGAAAATGTTCAGGGCATGACTGACCCAAAAGTTATATTCGAATGGACTTGTTTCGAAGAAATGCTTATCAATTGGAGCGGGATTCCTTCCCTTTGCGGCTCTCTCCTCCGTCTGTCTGCCTGCCTGTCTGCCTGCCTGCCTGTCTGCCTGCCTGTCTGGCTACCTGTCTGCCTGCCTGTCTGCATTCCTGTCTGCCTGTCTGTCTATCTGTCTGGCTGTCTGGCTGTCTGTCTGTCTGCCTGTATGTCTATCTGTCTGGCTACCTGTCTGCCTGCCTGTCTGCCTTCCTGTCTGCCTGTCTGTCTATCTGCCTGGCTGTCTGTCTGTCTGCCTGTCTGTCTATATGTCTGTCTGTCTGTCTGTACGTCTGTCTGTCTGTATGTATATACGTCTGTCTGCCTGTCTGTCTGTCTGTCTGTCTGTCTGTCTGTCTGTCTGTCTGTCTGCCTGTCTGTCTGTCTGCCTGCCTGCCTGCCTGTCTGCCTGTCTGTTTGTACGTCTGTCTGTCTGCCTGTCTGTCTGTCTATCTGTCTGTCTATCTGTCTGTCTGTCTGCCTGCCTGTCTGTCTATCTGTCTGTCTCTCTGTCTGTCTGTGTTTCTGTCTGTCTATCTGTCTGAACTTAGGGAACGAGTTAATCTCCCCGCCCAGCCTCTTCTGCAACTGAGAGATGGGCGGGATTCCAAGTTCTGTCCGCACTTGGCTCACGCCCACATCCCTAAGTCGTCGAGGCGCCCATCCTTTTTTTTTTTTTTTTTTTTTTTTTTCTATCACTCGCCTGGCACTGGAGAAAAAAAATGGTGAGAATGACAGTAATGATGATGATGATGATGATGATGATGAAATGACAGTAATGATAACCGTAATAATAACTAACTAGTGCTGTTTATAATGTTGCTAGTAATAATGATAATTATAGCACCAATGAAACGGATATTATCAATAATATTGATGTTAACATGATAATAGCAATATCAATAATAATGATGATGATAATAATAATGATAATAACAATAACGATAATAACAGTAATAATAATAATGATAATAGTAATAATGATAATTATAGTAATAACCATAATAATAATAATAATAATAATAATAATAATAATAATAAGATAAAAACAATAAAATTGATGATGCTGATAATAATAATAATAATGATAAGGATAATAATAATGATGTTATTAACAATAATAGTAAAAATCATAATAATGATAATATTAATAATAAATATGATAATGAGAGTAACAATGATAATGAAAGTAAATATAATGGAAATAAACCAGCAACACTAACGGCAAAGATAACAATAATGATAACAAGACAGCAACCTCGGTAACCACAGTAATAGCGACGAGAGAAGCAGCCCTCCTTCAGCCCACAAGCGATGTCCTATTCCGTGTCCTAAACTTTGTGAGTGTCTCGTAAACTTTTTAGAGGATTTCGATAATCTGCCTCGTGTGTTCTGCCCTAAAGGATTTCCATTTCAGTTTTTTTTTTTTTTTTTAAGCGGTTCGTTGCTTACCTTTAGTGGTTTCAAAGTGATTTCGGTTTGCGATTGTTTTAAAGCGTTCCGTGAGATGAGAATGTTATGTGTGACGCGCTTATTTTGATATCATGATGGATTCGACTCGGTTTATTGTTAATTAATTCTGTGGCAAAAAGCTTGTAAGTGTGAAATGAATGAAATCACGTTTTATTAAAAGTTACATTGATGAGATCATAAACTCTTCCAACGTTGAAGGATTTTCAAATCATCAAATAACTAATAATACTAATAGATAATAATAATTCATTCACCACAGATTTATCACAGTAAAAAAACAAACTTTAATTCCAGTCTTTTAATTAATTTGATCAGGCCAACATCATCAATCAGTGATGGCATTCAGCGGAGTGGCTTTTAAACGGCGCAGCAAAGGGAAGGGAAAGGTAAGGGGAGGATGGCAAGCTAAGCTGCATGAACTCTCATTATACACTAATTAGTTTCCTTAATATTTCCCTTGGGGGGATGACTGACAATGCAGCGCCCTCTCTGGCTATATTTCCCATCACGGTAATGCCAATCTATTTCCCTGGCGATTCTTAGATTCTCCCGCGCGTGATTTGGCACCCCTTTGTGTGCACTTGTACATAAACACACACACACACACACACACACACACACACACACACACACACACACACACATTCCCCTGTCGGGCGCAGCAGACACGTTTTCAGTGGTACTGCTGCCTTCACCCACCTTCCCTGAGCCAAAGCATACCAAGACCAGGATATACAGGCCACTCACAGTCCTCTATCATACAGTTCGGGCAGTGGATTACCCAACACCCGTGGACACCCGTGGACATCTTACCGTTGTTGATGTGGAGGACAAGTGCACAACTACCTCTCGACCGTCACTACGGCTTTCCACCACTTCTTTCCGGAAAAGACACTTAGCACACATCCATCGAACCTGCCTTGGATCACGGGCCGCATCAAACGCCTCATTTGACAGAGAAACCAAGCCTTCCACTCGCACAACATCACCGCCTACAAATCACTCCGCAACACAGTCACCAGGGAAATAAAAACAGCCAAGAAAACCTTCTACCACAACAAACTACAACACCTGCAACCCAGCCAATGGTAAGGGGAAGTTGTGCGGCCTTGCAAATCGGCCGTGCACGTATCTATGCACCGGCAACCTCAGCCCAGTGAAGCAGCAGAGGCTCTCAATGACCACTTCGCCTCGATTTGCCAGCAGCTATCCCCCCCTGGACACCACCGCGTCCCCGCCTACCTGCCAGCCCGCTCACTTGCTCCAACAGCCAGCCAGTTTCAGGTGCTTAGAAGCTGGAAAAAATCCGCGTCAAGAGAGCCACCACCCCCCTTGACCTGCCCATGCGCCTCATCAAGGAATTCGCAGTAGAACTTGCCACTTCTCTCACCTCCATAACAAACGCCTCATTGCAACGGTCTAAGTGCCCATCACAATGGAAGACCGCATTTGTCATCGCCATCGGGAAAACCTCCGTCCACGCCCACCTCGACAAGCGCAAATCCTCCGTCATCAACGCCTTCATATATTTCAAGAAAGCCTACGACCTGATGGACCACACCACGGTCATCTCAAAAGCAGCAGCTTCCACAGGCATAAGGAAGTGCCTCATCCCCTGGCTGGCAGACTTTCTCTCTAACAGGCCGTGCGCGTGCAGGGTCAAATTCCCAGGGGTCTGCCTCTTACAAGCTTCATATGCTGCGTCGCCTCAAGTCCCTTGGTGTCCCACTTCCTGAGCTTCAAAATATCTACAGGCTATTCAGTCTACCCAAACTGACCTACGCCTCCCTCGCCTGGCCCCCCTCCCTCACCGCCACCCCGCTGCTACAACTCGAGAGGGGACAGAAAAGGGCAGCCAAAATCATTCTCGGTCCTGCCTATACCAGCTATGACAGCGCTTAATGATAATGGTAATAATGATAATGATAACAATCATTATAATAACATTATTTACAATAATGATAATAATGAAATATAATAGTATTAGTTATCATAATAACAGTTATATTAATAATGCTAATGGCAATAATGATAATAATAATAATGATGATGATGACTTCAACAATAATGATGATAACGATGATATTCAAAATATTAGTATTGTTAATAATAATAATAGTGGTTATAATGATAATAATAATAATGATAACAACACCAACAACAGTGATGATAACGATATTTACAATAATGATAATAATAACAACAATAATAAGAGTAATAATAATGATAACAATAACAGTAATAAGAATAATGATAATGATTATAGTTATAGTGATAATCATAATGAGGATAATAATGATAATATTGATGATAATAATTATAGTAATAATGATAATATTGATGATAATAATTATAGTAATAATGATAATGATAACAACAACAATAAAAATAATAATGATAATAATAGCAATGATAATATGGTAGAAAAACCACAGTGCACAAACTGGATTTATTGATAATGAGACTCATTAACACTAAATCCAGTTTGTGCATTGTGTTTTTTATACAGTAATATCAACACAGAGGAGTCCTTTACCACTCGTACTGATAATAATAATAATAATGATAATGATAATAATAATAATGATAATAACAATAATGATAATGAAGATAACAACAACTATAATTGTCAGCATAATAATAATAATCATATTAATTATATTAACATCAATGATAATGATAATAATGAATAACAATTAATATAACATATCTGGAAATAAAAAAAAACAAGAAAAGGAAATTATGAATTAAAAAACAGAAATGTATGAAAAAAAAATTAACGAAAAAAAAGGGAAAAAAAAGGGAGCGATAAGAAATCAAATCCAGAAATGAGAGGAAAGGCAAGAGGTGACAAGCGGACGTGCAAGTGGCACTTTGGAGCCCGTCAGTGCCTTAGAGCGACGCTAGGCACTATAGGGAGGAAGGAAGGAAGGGGGGGGGGTGAGGGAAGGGAAGGGAAGGGGAGGGAGGGAAAGGAATGAGGCATTGGGAAAGGGGGGATGAGGAATTGGGAAATAATGATAAGTAATGGGAAATGGAGAATAAGCAATGCGGAAAGGATGATAAGGAACTAGAAAAGGGGGGTAAGGAGGTGGAGGAGAGAGGAAAGAGAGAAGGGAAGGGAGGAAAGGGAAAGGGGGGGGGGGGGTAAGGAATTGGGATCGATGTAAGTATTCGAAAATTGGGATTAGGAATTAGGAAGGAGGAAAATGAGGAATTGGACAGGGTAGAATAAGAAATTGGGAAACTGGGGAAGGAAAGGCGGTGAGGAGGAGAAAAGGAAAGGGGGAAGGGAAGAGGAGAAGGAAAGGCGTGAGGAAGAAAAGGGAAAGATGGAAAGGGATAGATGACGTGGGTATGGAAAGGGAAAGGGAAAGGAAAGAGAGTAAGGGAGAGCAAATGTGAAAGGCGAAAAGGGGAAGATAGGAGGAAGGGAGTAAAAGGAGAGGGTGAGAGAGTGTGTGGAAGGAAAGGAGGATAGGGAGAGAGAGGTGGATAGGATGGGAAAAGAAGAGGAGAAAGGAAAAAGAGAAGGAGAAAATACAGGGTTGTGAGGTAGTGAGGGAAAGACATGAGAGATAGAGATGGGAGAGATGGGGGTGGCTGGATTTCTTATAGACAAAAATAGGGAAAGGGAAGGAAGAGGAGGAGGGAGGAAGAAGAGGAAGAGAGAGAGAAAGAGAGAGAGAGAGAGAGAGAGAGAGAGAGAGAGAGAGAGAGAGAGAGAGAGAGAGAGAGAGAGAGAGAGAGAGAGAGAGAGAGAGAGAGAGAGTGAAAGAGAGAGAGACTGAGAGAGAGAGAGAGAGAGAGAGAGAGAGAGAGAGAGAGAGAGAGAGAGAGAGAGAGAGAGAGAGAGAGAGAGAGAGAGAGAGAGAGAGAGAGAGAGAGACTGAGAGAGAGAGAGAGAGAGAGAGAGAGAGAGAGAGAGAGAGAGAGAGAGAGAGAGAGAGAGAGAGAGAGAGAGAGAGAGAGAGAGAGAGAGAGAGAGAGAGAGAGAGAGAGAGAGAGAGAGAGAGAGAGAGAGAGAGAGAGAGAGAGAGAGAGAGAGAGAGAGAAAGAGCAAGTGAAAGAGAAAGAGTTAGCAGAAGGGGGTCTCAGGGGTAGGGAGCATGCAGCAGGGGAAGAGGAGTGCTCTGGGACTGGAAAGTGGATCTGGGAAGACGAGAAAAGAAGAAGAAGAAAAAAAGAGTTAGAAGAAGGGTCTCTGAGGGGCAGGGGCAGGGGAGGGGGTGCAGCAGGGGCGTCGAGTGGGTGCCAATGACGACCCTCTCTTGACTTCATGGCCAAATCTCATTAATGGCAATTCAGGGTCGTGTCTCCCCGACTATCGTGTCTTCCATGATGTTTTCATTTTCTCTTTTTCTTCTTCATTCTGCACTGACTGAACTGATTATTACTTTATATAATTCTTTCCATCTGATTGTTTCCTTCTTTTCTATAGGTAACAGAATGGCAGAGGTAAATCTTGAGACGGATCAGTGGACATAACAGAGAGGTTGATAGATGAATAGAAAGTCTGTAAATTCATTACCTATGGAGCCGGATCTCCCGTGTACCCTGTGACCTCAAACGATACCTGCTGTGAATCTTCTACCCTGTCCTCCCCCCCCCCCCTTCTCCTCTCGGCCCCTCCCCCTTCCGTCTCGGCATCCTCCCCTCTCCTCCGTTCTATCCCTTCTCCTCTCTTCCATCCCTCCTCCACTCCTCCATCCCTCCCTTTCTCCTCCTCCTGCCTACCCTCCCCATCTTGTTTAACTACGCCCCCCCCTCCCCCTCCCGCCTGCCTGTCTGCTCTCATCTCCTCAGTCCGTCTTCTACACAGCCCGTTGCTATTGCTCCTTCTCTCTGTTGCCACGCCTAGTCGCAACACTACCTTCCACTCCTCCCACTCGCCACGCCCCTTTCGCTCTACCCACTTGACCACGCCCTATCGCGTACTAGGCACACACTCTTTTCCTTAAAAAAAAAAAAAAAAAAAAAACCAACAACAACAACACGGCCACTTTCTCTCTTTAGTTTGCTCCGCCCACATGCCACGCCCCCCTCCTTCAGTCCTTTTTACTCTCCCTTCCTCTCTCCGTCCAAACATCATCTTTTTCTTGTTTTTCCTTAACACTTTTCTTCTGTCTCTTATCATCTCTTACTTCTTGTTTTTATCTCTTTCCCTCTTCCTTTTTTTCTTTCTCTTATTCCTATCCTCTATATCCTCTGTCTCTGTCTGTCTGTCTACCTGTCTGTCTGTCTGTCTGTCTGTCTGTCTGTCTGTTTCTGTTTCTCTCTCTCTCTCTCTCTCTCTCTCTCTCTCTCTCTCTCTCTCTCTCTCTCTCTCTCTCTCTCTTTCTCTCTCTCTCTCTCTCTCTCTCTCTCTCTCTCTCTCTCTCTCTCTCTCTCTCTCTCTCTCTCTCTCTCTCTCTCTCTCTCTCTCTCTTCGCTCACTCTTCTTCTCTCGTTCATCTCTTTATTCTCATCCTCTCTTTCATCCCGTTTTCTCTATTTTCTCTCTCCCTCTTTCTTTTTTCCTCCTCTCCTTCCCTTGTACACATGTTGGTGTTATCAGACTCGAACAGGCCTTCGACACCTGTCATCTTAACCGCTACGTTCACGTTCGAAAAACAACCTTTTATAGTTTTCACAGCCATAACTTTAACAGTCTATGGCGTGGCGTGTCCCCGAGCAGTTGTGGCGAAAGGTATTATGTACATGTGCGTGAATGATGGAGTACTTGGGTTTTACATGTCTATTCTTAAAAAAAAAAAAATAAAAAAAAAATAAAACACTACTCAATATATCCCAATATATATATATATATATATATATATATATATATATATATATATATGTATGTATATATATGTATATATACACATACATATATACATATATTTATATATATATACATATATATATGTATATATATATGTATATATATATATATATATGTATATATACACATATATACATATACTGTTATCAACGCATATATGAACTGTACTGCACTCACATACATACGCAGACAAGCATAAATACACACACACACACACGGATATATAGATAGATAGATAAACAGACAGACAGATAAATAGATAGATAGATCGAGACAGATAGAGAGATAGAGATAGAAATGGAGATAGATATAGATAGATAGATATATAGATAGATAGATAGATAGTGAGAGAGAGAGAGAGAGAGAGAGAGAGAGAAATATAGCAAGCATGACGGGAGATGCTCATCCCGCCAGGAGCCCCGGCAGCCTCCCGCACGGCCGCCGGAGAACCCAGAGTGAATTCCCGAAATTTGCAGTTCCGTTTCATGCATTAACCGCCTCTTGAATATTCCTGGGGTGCGTGTGCTTGGCAAGTGTTTGGGCTTCTGACACTCGATTGGTATGCTCCCCTTCTTCCCCCCTCTCCTCTCTTCATTTCTT
>NC_061859.1:26694552-26700232 GCF_019202785.1 Penaeus chinensis
AAATAGAAAACTGGAAATTACTGTATAATCTTTTTTTTTAAAGTGGTGTCAGCAACGCGTTGCTTACAATGTGGTTTGCCTACACGCAATTTTGTTACATCGTCACTTATAAATACGGTGTTCCTTACATTGCTATTGATAGCTGTGGCGTTGTTTATAGGATCATTGGTAACTGTGGTGTTGTATTCAGTGTTAAAATATTTCTTATACTTTCTATAGATATAAAAGTTATTTGCAGCATCGTCATTTGCTATGGGTTATCATTAGGTGTTGCTTGAAGTGTTGCTAATGCCTATGGTGTCGCTTACAATGTTGCCAATAACTCTGATGTAGCTTATAATGTTGTTAGTGATTATGGTGTTCCTTACAGTGCAGTTAGTGTCTGTGATGTAGTTCAGAAAGTTCAGCGAGACTCACATGAAATCGTCGTCGTCGTCATCTTCGTGCCAGTCGTAGACGGCGGCGTGGAGGGGGGTGGGGGTGGCGGGGGGGTCGAGGTGGGGGGGCGCCGTGCCCTCCCCGAGCCCCTCCACGCTGATGCCTGGCACCTGGCGCATCCTGCAAGGGACCAACGAACAGCATTAATCAATGTGGCACTCACACTGAGGTTTTTCTTCTTCCTAGTGGTACCTAATTGTCTATTGTTGGTTTCAGAATTCGTTATTCATGACTTTATTCATATCCCGTCTATATATGTATCGATCACTTGACCTAATTATCTATCTAGCATTATATGTTATTAAGGGCCATCAACAATATCCTTTACCTAAGTAGTAATTATACTGATACTCAAGGGCCTCAGTGAAACAGATTCAATATAGTACATTTCTGACTTGGCATTTAAACTCTACAGGTGAGAGATACATATAATGCTGGAATACTTTATGGTAACATAATGCTTAAAAATATATCATACTTTACAACAGAAGAATATTTTAATTGGTCTGTGTAGCCTGCATAAAAAAGCTTATAGTGATACCAGAAACTCTCTCTTTTGTTGCGACGTAAGTCCTATTTTTAAAAAATATCATTAGACTACGTAGACTAAAAAAATAAAAAAATAAAAAAGAAAAAAGTGAATAATCTGCTAAAAAATCAACAGTAACTTTACAGGTTTCACGCCCACAATAAGCTGGTTTAGTATCACTCGCTGGCGGGTTCATAATAACCGTCTTTCTTCTATTAACTGATTTTAAGTGCGTAATTCAATTGGCGCATATTAATTGAATAGTTTCTTGAATAGAACTAACGTTTATTGGACTCACTTACGTCATAAATTAGTCTTTAGGCATTCATTAATTAGATATTTAGTAAATGAAATATCAAAGTGCTTTAATTACAGAGGATTCATATGTGTAATTAGGTATGGTAAGTATAGAAAACGAAAAAACGTAAACGCGTTGATTACATAAAACATCATGAGTATAACCCAAACATGAAACTGTGAGTAAACCGACATGATAAAAGTACAATAAAAATTAAGCATCAAATGACAAAGATGCAGTAAAAAAGAAAATAACGGACGGAGCTTCTCGGCTGACACGCCACTACACTGTTTACACTCGTGCTCCCTGAAAAGATCGAGATCGAGCAGTCGAAATCAGAAACCATAAATGCGTAAATAATGGGTTCCTTATCGCGTTTCTCGCCCTCAAAACATCTTGGTCGAGATACCGTGAAAAAGACTTTAACGTTATGCTGTTTGGTTTATGGAGAATGTTATGTTAGAACGAGTTCAAGTATTACGTCTATAGTATCCAAACAACCTCAATAGAAAATGAAATATTTGCTCTTTGCTCTTGGTTAGAATGCACAATATTTAACATTCTAATTTCCTCTCTCATTCTCTTTCTCTGTCTCTCCACACACTCACACACACACACACACACACACACACACACACACACACACACACACACACACACACACACACACACACACACACACACACACACACGTGTGTATATATATATTTATATAAATATATATATATATATATATATATATATATATATATATATATATATATATTTATTTATTCGTTTATTTATAAGCATATATATATTGTCTCTTATTACATCTATTTACATAATCCTTCATCTATTTGCTCCTGTGAGCAACCACCTTACTAATCAATTCCTTTATAAAGTCGACCCTGGCGCACCGTGGCACCAGTCATCCGGCATCCGGCAGAGCAGCCGAGACCCGAAGAGCCTCGTTGAGCGCATTCGGAGCCGTGTCAAGGCCGCCGAGGAGCAAACAGAGGCTGGAGGCTCGTCGAGAAGGGCGGCGGGAAGCCTATTAGGGAGGCCTTCAAACTCCTTGGCCCGCGAGGCGCCCGGCGAGGGGGGCGGCCGGCCCACGCGGTCGCCCCACGCACCACGCACGCAGGCGGGGAAATGCACGCGTGTTTGCGGCGAAGGATATGGCGATGCAGATGCAAAATGGGCAAAAGGGCTAGAATTCTCATTCTCCAACAGGGCCACGAACATGGGATAATGTATTGAAATAAGTAATCAAAGCATGAATATGATATCATATATATATATATATATATATATATATATATATATATATGTTTATATATATGTATGTATATGTATATATATATATGTATGTATATGTATATATATATATATATATATATATATATATATATATATATATATATATATACACACACACATACATATATATATCTAAGTATGTGTGCATATATATAGAGAGAAATATAGATATAGATATAGATATAGATAGATAGATAGCTAGAGAGAGAGAGAGAGAGAGAGAGAGAGAGAGAGAGAGAGAGAGAGAGAGAGAGAGAGAGAGAGAGAGAGAGAGAGAGAGAGAGAGAGAGATACAGAGAGAGAGACAGAAAGAGAGAGAGAGAGAGAGAGAGAGAGAGAGAGAGAGAGAGAGAGAGAGAGAGAGAGAGAGAGAGAGAGAGAGAGAGAGAGCGAGAGCTTTTTCAGTCCAACAAGTACACACGAGGAAGGGCATTCCGATAGGAGCCCACGCATACCAATGAAACGCGGGCGAAGTAGCCGGGCGTTCAACAAAGGGATCCAATGCCATTCCGAGGAAAGGCCTGATCGTGTGCCTGAAGTTGTGCTTGCGGGCGGGGGGGGGGGGGGGGAGGGGTGATAAGGAAGACGATGAGCATGAGGAAGAATGAGGAAGATGATGATGGTAAAGATAGGAGCTATGATGATGGTGATGATGACGATATTAACGACGAAGATGATGGTGAGGAGGATATTAGCAATGATAATGATGTTAGTGATGGTGATAATGGTGGAGTTGGTGTTGGTGTTGGTGTTGGTGAGGAAATTAGCGATGAAAATGGTGATGGCGAAGATGATGATAGTGGTAAGATTTATATGCTATTGCTGATGAAGATGATGAGGATGCTGTTGGTGATGAAAATGATTAAAAAGAAGTTTCCGATAAAGACAATTATGATAATGATGATGAGACTAACCATCAGCAATGGTAATGCTCAAATAGTTTCATCATTTCCCTAGCTCATTAACCACACTTCACGTCCGCGTAGGCCTATACGAATCCATGTCTCTTATCATTCGCTGAGAAAGATTAATGATCACTTCTAATGCGTTTTCAAAAAAGAAAAAAGAGAGAAAAAAGAAAAACTTATTTTCACGCTAATTTCGATCACAAAGGAGTTATTTTGTAATACTGAGAACTGATGAAAAATAATTATCATAACCTATGTATATTACGTGGATCTAGTCAACATGCTACAGTTTTAAGTGTATACAATGCGCTTCTGTCTTGCTGTTTCTCTCTGTTTTTTCTATTTTAAGAATAATTTTCCGAGAACGCACATTTCCCTTATCTTACCGGAAACTTATTTTCAGCGTCCATAAAACATAAATTACAATAACAGAAAAAAAAAATCTTGAGCTGCTGGAGAAAGGCCGTTAGTAACATGATGCAGATGGCAAAGTACGCAATATATATCTCCTCAAACATTACCCGCTGGTCTGTAGTACAGCGAATGGGACATCCGTCTTGCCGTAATGAAAACTTATGTGATATTAGGTCCTAGTACATTTCTCTCTCTATCCCCTTTAATCGGGTTATTCGTTTCCTGTCTCTTTTTGTCTCCTTCATTGTCTTTTGTCTACTTATTTGCCTTCCCTTGTTTCTGTTTTTTTGTCTGTCGCTTTCTCACTTCTCTCTCTGTCTGTCTTTCTGTTTGTCTTCCATGTTTTTCTTTCTTTCTTCTGCCTTGCTGTGTTTCTTTTTCTGTCTGTGTCCTTCTGCCTCTGTTACTCTTAATGTATTGCCTATTTCTTTGTCTCCCTGTGTCTCCTACTTTCTATGTTCTTCTGTCGCGCTCTTCCATCTCTCTCTTTATCTTTCTGTTCGTTTCTTTTTCTATTATGTTCGTCTTTCTCTGCGGTGTTTATCTTTTTATTTCTATTTCTCCCTGAGTCCTCCATTCTTTATGTGTCAGATGCTTCTCTTCTTCTCTGTGTCGCTTTGTCTCTCTTCCCTTTCTTTCTATCTTTTTATATTCCTAGAAGTTTCCGTGTCATTTATTCTTTTTCTCTTTGCATTACCTAGCTTCCTTTTCTTCCTAGAATATTTCTATTTCTGAAACATACTTTCATTACTCTAAACATTAGTCTCTATCATTTTTTTTATCACTTCTCTTTTTACTTTCCTTCCCTCCTTCCCTTTCTCCCTCTTCACACTCACGTTCTTTCCCATTCCCCATTCTATCTTACCGCCTGTCTCTTTCTTTCCCTATCACTGTCTTCCACTTTCAAATTTTCTTTCTATTTTTACTCCTCCGCCCCTCTGACTTTCCCTCGCATTCTCTCTCTCCTCCTCCTCCTCTTTCACCTTCTATTTCTTTCCCACTTTGAGTCTTAACTGTATTTACTACGAACTTTCTTGACTTAAACTCTTACGATCAGATTTTTGGACAGATATTGAAGACGGGGCCCCGAAAGAGACCTCAAAATTTAATGCAAGATAGGGTTTATACAGGACGAAGAACAAGTAGGAGGGATGGAGATGATAAAACAGAAGACGCAAATGTGAAAAGGTATAGAAAATGAGGAGACGAATAATCAAAGCAGAAATGAGAACGGTCATAATAGCGACTTCTTCAAATTCATGATAACAGCAATGGCTGTATCTAAGTCATCCATTAAATGAATTCAACAAAATGACCAGAGAGTGTCGGTCACTAAAATAAGGACACCACCTTCGCGACCCGCCTGTAGATGGCGCTGGTAAACACTTCAGGAATTACACACAACCAATATCTGAAGCCGCTTCAAATCCCCTTAAAGTTTGGCCGGTAACTAGCTTTTGTCGGGGACGGGGCGAGAGAGCGGGACCAAAGCAGATTGGAAATGTTTCTTGAGTTCGTTGGTTTTCACCCCATATTTAACTGTAAAATTAAATATATATATAAATATATAAAAACTGGGGGAGGAAAGGAGAGCTAAAGAAATAAAAAAGAGAGAAGAAAATAGCGAGAAAACGATTTGAGCAACAATTCAAGCGGGAAAATGCGATTCACTTTTGCGCAATTTCTGGCTCCTTCTCGTAATGGAAAGGGTAAACTCCTTATGGAAATATTTATTCTAACAACAATTGGTTTTCGAATGTATGGCGCTAGTAACTTCTTCCTCAGAGTTGC
>NC_061859.1:26700332-26709794 GCF_019202785.1 Penaeus chinensis
AGCAGAGAAAAAGGAAGACAGCGAAGAAAGACGAAGCAGCAGATAAACAGGAGCGCGACACAAAGCCCGGCGTCCGTCCAGCCAATTGGAATTTGGGCGGCGGCTCCGCTCGCCCGACCGGATTAGGGGCGGGATACATTGTACGTGACGTGCGGGCGACAGCGCCCTCCGCGGCGGGGGCGCGCGGGGCGCCTCCCAAGCCTCCCAGCGCTGCCGCTTCTGGGGACGCCTCTGCTCGGGCCTGGCGCTTCTCAGCTGGCCTTGCTTGGTTTGTGCTTCCTTCTTTGTTTCTCTTTCTATTCTTCCTTTTGCTTCTGTTCTTCTTTTCTTCTTTCTCATTTATTCTTTCTTTCTTGTTCTTTTTCATTTCAATTTCTTCTTTTTCTTTTTCTTTCTTTCTTTCTTTCTTTTCCTTTCCTAGTTCTTCTTCTTATGCTTCTCCTCTTCATCTTTTTTTTCTTCTTATTTTCTTACTCCTCCTTCTCCTCCTCTTTATTTTTTCTTCTTCTTCTTCTTACTCCTCTTCCCCCTCCTCCTCTTCCTCCTCCTTTTTTTTTCTTCTTCTTATTCTCCTTCCTCTTACTCTTCCTCCCCCTCCTCCTCCTCCTCTCTCTTGCTGCTTATCTTCTCCCCCTTCATCCTCTTCTCATTCTTCTTCTTCCAGATAACACTAGTCAAACCAAATCTAGATAATACAATTCGCTGATTCAGACGAACTGATAAGGTGCGGCGGGCGTTTCCGAAATTGCAAATGTCGCCTTTATTACGTAGTGGCATCCAGCATTCCACGGCCGAGGGTCCTGCGCCGCGAATTGGTGAGTTGACTTTTGAAGATAAGAGAAGTTAGATTGGGTTTCCTTTTGTTCTTGGCTGCTACTGCTGCTCCTGCTGCAACTTGGCGTATGCTATTGATACTACGTGTGTTACTGCTGCTACTGTCTGATAATAGTCTTGTTACTGTTACTATTGATATTGATATTGTTACTATTGATTGTGTTGCTGTTATAAGACTGCTGTTTCTTCTTAATGGCTTCTTGTAGCCTTACCTACTACTCTTAGGGTTCCTGCTGCTGTTGTATCAGCAACTACTATTACTTGTACTATTCCTATTACTACAATTTTACTGTTACAGCTGCCACCACTGTTATTACTAATACTACATTTAATACCACTCCTACTACTACAATAAATATTATTTATGATTGCAACTGCTATTACTAATAATTTTTTAAATACAGCTTATACTACGACAAGAACACCATTTACTCCTGCTACCACTGATATCACAACTACTACCACTACAGGAATCATTCCTACCCCTTTCCCTCCCACCACATAAAAAATACCAAAGCAATTATTCATTACTACAATAAACTACTTTGTTACTACTGCCCTGTTACTTATTTTACCAGAACGATACTAATATCATGACTAATTTAATAAAAACAATATCTTACTATTATAGTAAGATACTGCAGCTTTTCATCCTACTACTACTAATGACCGTATCCTGCGAATGCTGCAAGCGTTCTTGCCACAGATACCAGACTTTTGTTTCTGTTCTGAAACTTTTGCGTCTCAGACTACCTCTATTAGTAGTAGTAACAGGAACAGTATTGGTAGTTACTCCTGTGAATACTACAACTGCTGATTTTTGCTAAAACTGCTACTCAGTTAAATAAGAGTAAAACTAGAAAATAAGGAAAAACATAAGAGTGAGACAAATGCGGAAGATAGAGTGAGATTAAGCATACTATATGAATAAAAGGGATAAGCTAAAAAATAAAAATAAAAAGAGTACAAATAGGAATGAATGTATAAAGAATACAAATAACAAAAATCAGTGAACCGCAGATGAACACAACAAAAGGAATGCTGTATAATAATAATAATAAAAATAAAAGTTTCGCTGCCTTTGAGAAATGTTAAAAAATCTTCGAGTATTTCCTCGTGATGAGATGAATTATTCAACTCTTTGGTTTCGTATTTTTCATTAGTTTTATGTGACGGAGACTGAATAATACATCCTGTTCTGTGCAATTATTCATTCTTATCCACAACTTTTCTCCAAGAAGACATCCACGAACGTATTAATTAGCTTCTGTTATCATTATTATTTTTCATTCATCCATTTTATTTTATTTAATGACATCCATTCTCGTCACACAAAGAAAAGGGTTCAGCTGTGAGCGCAGTCAGACGGCTGAGAGTAAAATGCTCCTTTTCTTTCATTTTCTCTTAAAGAACCTTATGAGCTAACTTTAGGAATTTATAAAAAGCTTAGCCATGATTTGCGTAACTAACTCTTCAGACTTAATAAAGGAAAATGCTTATGAGTAGTTAGTAATAGCAATAACATCATCATGAACAACAACAATAATAATAATATTAATGATAATAGTAATAATAATATTATAATAATAATATTATTACTATAACTATTAGCATTATCATCATCATTATCGTTATCATAATCATTACTTCTGCTATTATCAGTATCATTACTATTATTTTCATTACTACTATTATTATTACCATCATTATCACAATTCATTATTCATCAGTATTCTTATTACCATTATAATAATGATAATGATAATAATAATAATAATAATAATAATAATAATAATAATAATAATAATAATAATAATAATAATAATAAATAATGATAATAATAATAATTATCATAATGATAAAACAATAATAATGATTATAATGATAACAATAACAATAATTACAATAATAACAATAATAATATAAGTAATAATGATAATAATAATAATAATAATAACAATAACAATAATAATAATAATAATAATAATATAAATAATAAACAATGACAATAATAACAATTACAATAGTTATAATAGAATAATAATGATTACAATAATAACAATGATGATAATAATAATTACAAAAATAATAAAAATAATAATAATAAGAAGAAGAAGAATAATGATAATGTTAATGATAATGATAATATGATAATGATAATGATAATGATAATGATAATAATAATATTGATAATGATAATGATAATGATAATGATAATGATAATAATAATATTGATAATGATAATGATAATGATAATGATAATGATAATAATGATAATAATGATAATAATGATAATGATAATGATAATGATAATGATAATAATAATGATAATGATAATGATAATGATAATGATAATGATAATGATAATAATAATGTTCTGAACATCACAGAACTTCGAAAGATCGCCCTTTTAGGATCAAGCCACATCCTCCGAAAGGTACTGTCTATCGAATAAAGATCAGGACTTCCCATTCCAGCCCAAGAACCTGGATTGGTTCCGGCGCTATTGGAGAACACAACTGAAGAATCAAGAAGAATCAGAGATAATCATAATAATTATATTGATAACAATAATAATAACAATAATAATAATGATAGTAATAATAGTAATAATAATAACAGTAATAATAACAACAACATTAATATCGATAAGATCGTTACCCGGTCTTCTAAGAAAAGGAAAAAATAGAAAAAGAAAAAGTAGAAGGATGCGGACGCGGATAAGAAAAGAAAAAGAAAACGATTAGTGATGAAAAGGAGAAAAGAAAAAGAAGACGGAGGAGGAGCAGGAGGAGACGAAGAAGAAAAAAGTTGGTTATGCAACATCCTTTTTGCAAATCTTTCGCCGCGTCTTTATCCCGCCGATGGGAAAAGCTCCTCAGCCTCGTCTCGGGATAATGGCAGCCCGACATGAGAATGATCCGGGCTCATGTCTCTCGGCTCCTTCGCCATTGAGTCCACGAAGAGCATAACACTGCGGATGTCTCCTTTGGAAGCCCCCGGGTCATGAGGAGAACTGGCGGGGCGGGGGTGGCTGAGCAAGGCCCTTCTCGACTCCTGGGGAATCCTGGGAGAGTATCGCGCGCTCGCCTGGCGTCGCAGGGTGTCGCTGAGAATACACTTGGTAAGTACAGAGCGTGTGTATCGGACACAGTTGCCACTCCCCTTGCGTGGACCCCGAGAATACAGTTGACTCTAGTAGTTTAAAATAGAATATAAAGTCATAATTCTATCAAAAGGATTTTTTTTTTTTTTAGGGTGAATAGGTCTTTAAAGCAATAACAATTTATTGATGTCTTGTTGAGTCAGCGTAATACTTATACGTAATACTTCTAAGTTCGCTTGTTATATATCATAAGTAAATGCCCAAATGCATTTTTTTTTTTTTTCGTTTAGAGCCCTTGATTTACGAGAAATAGCTGTGACGCCATCTAGTCATGTGCCCAGGGACGATGATTACAGGTCCTTGCCAGACGCTCTCCAATCTGTCATTATTATCTTCAAAAGACTCCGTACTCATCACGCGAGGCTACATTCGCCAGCCAAGATCACGGTCACCACGTGAGACACAATCACCAAACGAGATAACAAACGCCGCACGACGACATTTAAGCCGCGGTCACACTGCTCTTTCATACCAGCTGTTCCCCTGTTACACGGTACCCCGTCCCACGTTCTCGCCCCGTGATACCGAAAGGCTGTTTACCCGCCTCATGTCCCGCGATATGTTACATGGCGATCTCGAAGGAAGTAGCACCAACTTCTTATATGTCATTTTTTCCCGTGACGCATTGTTTTATTCTACTTAAAAAAAAAGAAGTAAATAGTAAAAGATAACAACCAACAAGATTGACAATAGAGACCGAAATGTGTGTAATACTGTGGTGATTCCTGGCATAGTTATCTGCTCATGTCAGCCATCTTCATCCTCTTCAGCGTCCTGCTCTTGTAGTTGTCGTGGTTTGTAGTCCAGAATTCCTCATTGGGCCTAATACTGTCACTGAGGGAAAAAGCTACTTTGCGCCGATAGTGAAATATTTCCGTTCGTTCGCCAGTTGAGTTCCATACATCTTGTTGAAATTAGAAATAAACACTATAATAACTACTCATACTTTCATGCAAGATAAATTAGAGAAAGCATATATAACTATATTCATTTTAGTAATTAATAAAATAATTGGTAATAGCTATTTCAGTTTTTGTTGATTGTCGGATGTCAACGGATATCGAGAGGCATAGACCGATACGGTGTTCCTTTCCCCGTCCCTCGCTATGGAAGGTATCAACCACGGCGGACAGCTGGGGCGGAATAAAATTACCACATATCTCGGGGGCTCTCTATACTAAGGAGTAGTATGACCGCGGCCTTACGGAGTGAGAATACACTCGCCTCGTTCCTTGCTTAGCCTACACACCGGGAGACCACTCCAAGGATACCAATGTTTCCGTGGCATCATGTCTGGCACAGCTATGGCCTGGCGACTCACTTCGACGGTGTAACGCAACACAGCACAACCAGCAAGCAATTGCAGCAGACGATGGAGAAAATATATGCCGGTTGCATTCCCCCATACGCCGAGGTTTGTCTGCCCTGCAACTGTTGTCGGAACATCGCGGCAAAGGGGACAAACACACACACACATACAAACACATACACACACACACACACACACACACACACACACACACACACACACATACACACATACATACACACATACATACACACACACACACACAAATATATATATATATATATAATGTACATATACATACATATATATATATATATATATACATATATATATAATGTACATATATATATATATATATATATATATATATATATATATATATATATCAATAGTTATTTGAGTCCTCTGGCAAAACTGCCGATTAATGCTGACAATGTTACCTTTGAAGGCATACCAGTACCCTTGCTACTACCTATACTAAATGAATTCGACATTAATACAATAATTGAAAAAAGGAAAAGCACATAAATGTAACATAAAAAGAGACAAAACACCCACCCCTTCAAGACAGACAGACAGAGAGAAAGAGAGAGAGAGAGAAAGAGAGAGAGAGAGAGAGAGAGAGAGAGAGAGAGAGAGAGAGAGAGAGAGAGAGAGAGAAAGGGAGAGAGAGAGAGAGAGAGAGAGAGAGAGAGAGAAGAGAGAGAGAGAGAGAGAGAGAGGACTCAAACACTCGCCATTCCACAAATCCCAGGACCAGCGTGTCAACACCGCGGCCTCACTTGACTGAATGAATAAAACCACGCCAGTGTTTACTCCAGCACCCCGCTTGGCACGCTTACTACGCGATTCATTCACTCGGGGTCACGTGTCAGCATTCCACAAGGACCCGTGGATATGAATCAACTATAAAAGTAAATATGCCTTATAGAAGCAAACAGAAAACTCTGCACGGGGAATCACAAAGGCTTTCGTGTAAGGTATACGCAGAATCCACAGATCTTATGGAATTCAAAAGCGTAGTATTTTATTTAATGGGAACCTAAAGTATTAAAATAAATATACTGACATTTCAAGGCTCAAATACCACAGGTAATAACAGAGTTCCTTCAGCTTTACACATTTCGAATTCTCCTGGTTTTTATCATATTTTCTTTCTGATTGTGTTTATTTCAAACTCTACCTCTCATATATCTCATCTCACATATGCACAGAAATATATGAAAGAGAGAGAGAGAGAGAGAGAGAGAGAGAGAGAGAGAGAGAGAGAGAGAGAGAGAGAGAGAGAGAGAGAGAGAGAGAGAGAGACAGACAGACAGACAGACAGACAGAGAGACAGACAGACAGACAGACAGACAGACAGACAGATAGACAGACAGACAAACAGACAGACAGACAGACAGACAGACAGATAGACAGACAGAAAGAGAGAGAGAGAGAGAGAGAGAGAGTATAATAAAAGGAAAACATACAAAAGGAAAATTATAAATACACAAACAAAAAAATACAAAGAAAAAGAAAACTCATAAACACATGTTATCTCCTCCGACCTTCTTTGCCTTTTTCTCATTGCCTTCCTCCCTTTGTACTTCCCGCTTGCCTCTCGCTCCTTTCACTTCTATGCATCCTTTCTTCTCTTCCCTCCCGCCATTCTGCCATTATCATTGTTATCATTATTATTGTTATTATCGTTTCTATCATAATCGTCATCATCAGAACAAAAGAAAGAAAAAAAGGGATAAGAAAAGAGGGAGAAAAAGAGAGAAGAAAAACAAAGAGAAGAAAAAAGAGAGAAGAGAGTGAGAGGAGGAAAAGAGAGAAGAAACAAAAAGAGAGAACAAAAATACTGAGACAAAAAAATAAGAAAAAAAGAGAGAAGGCAAAAAAGAGAAAAAAAGAGAGAAGAAAACAAGAAAAGAAAAAAGAAAAAGGGAAACATGAAAGAAAAAATTAAGAAAGAGAGAGAGAGAGAGAAAAAAAAAGGAAATGAGAAGAAAGAGAGAAAGAAAAAAGAGTAAAGCAAAAAGAAAAACAAAACCCTGGGTTTCGGATGAAGGTTTCGGTCTCGAAACCCTTCCATAGCAGGATCCACGAGCTTTACACACAACTAAAATCCGAAGGAATTATACCTTTCCTGATGATAGAGAAAGAGAGAGAGGGGGGGGGGGAAGAGAGGGAGTGAAGGAGTGAGATGAGAGAGGGGGAGGAAATAAGAGAGAGAGAGAGGGGGGGGGAAGAAGGTGTGGGAGTGTGAGATGAAGATGAAAAGAGAGAGAGAGAGAGAGAGAGAGAGAGAGAGAGAGAGAGAGAGAGAGAGAGAGAGAGAGAGAGAGAGAGAGAGAGAGAGAGAGAGAGAGAGAGAGAGAGAGAGAGAGAGAGCAAGGGGGAGAGAGGAGTCACTTCCGGAAGGCCTTCGTCCTCTCCACCAGAGCCTCCCTCAGCAGCAGCGCATAGTAGGAGAGCCTAACCAGCTTGGGGTTGGTCGAGGCTTCCGAAGCCAATCATGAAATCTTATATGTACTGATAAAGTCAACACGCTTTAAATAAATAAATAAGTAAATAAACAATGATAAAAATCATAATAAAAAGAAAAAAAAGTGGAAGGTTTTTAGACGGCGATTCAACACTTGAATAAAGATAAAAGATTCAAGCTACACAAATGGAAACATTAGTTCATATTTAAGACAGGCATTCGTTAGGGGCAAGCAGGGAATTTCGACGAACTGCGGGACTATTCACTTGCTAGCAAAATATAAAAACGCTCAACTTTCAGAATATATAGATAGGTAGATAGATAGATAGATAAGTAGATAGACAGATAGATAGATAGATAGATAGATAGATAGATAGATAGATAGATACATACATACATAAATGATAAGGATGATGATAATAAAACATCAGGAAAATAAAGGTGTCTGACGTAAACCTCCACATGTTCTAAAAGCATGATCACTGTTAATGAGCTTAAAATCAGTGAAAAGGCAGCATACAGACTCCACAAAAGGTAAGCTTCCCAAAGATGTTGATGAATTTCCTCACTAACAGCATGCAGATTTAGATACTCATTCCCAAGGGAACTGGAAAATGGAAGAGAGAAAAACGACAACCTCATTCCCCAATTTCCTTTCAGAACCTGAATTTGAAAGTGAGGCAGCTGTTTGGTATATTTTTCAGCACCGTGATATCGAGCTTTCAATCAGTGGCCGTCACCCTCACGCGGTTATCGGCGCCTGATCTTTCGGATTCCCGTTTAATGTTCATGTTCCACAGGGTAAAGTTCTCGGGACCTTGCGTTGCAGCGCATACTTTAGTGGTTTGCTAAACCGGATCTTTGAAGTGAAGGCATTTGGCAATTACATAAATGACTGTGCATTCCATTTTCTCTATCGCCAGTATTAGATATTCAACAAAAGACAAGATGCAGTCACTGTCCGTCTTCTATGTTTGCTTGCTGGTTCTCTATGATGCTTGAGGGTGAAGAAAACACCGATGAAAACTAAAGAGTTCATTAGATCACTTGACGAAAAATTTAAAAAGGAAATTTTCATGTTCCTCTGAATGTCAGGAAAAAAAAAAATTTTAAAAAAAATCCTAAGATGGAAACTTGGTGATGTATTGATTTCAAGGAGCAAATTTGATGAAGAAATAAACTTGGAGGCGTCCAAGAAGGCTTTAGCTCGACGGGGCAACACAATCGAACGCCCTCCGATAATCGCCTCTCTTTCATACGCAAAAAGGGCGCGAAATCCCGCCCAAAGCTCGAGATGAACACGGGCACTCGTCCTTCGCCGTCTCTTTGACAAGCAGGATGGACGAGCAAGGTGGATTATCAATAGAGGGGTGATGCTGCGGGCGCAGCCCCCCCCACACCCTTTGGACGGGGGATCAAGGGAAAATTACGTAATACGTTTCAAAACTCCCAGGAAAGACAAACACTGGCAACTCACTCCGAGGTTTGTGGTCTTGAAGTCACCAAAAAGTTTTGAAGACGCAAGAACATATGTAAATATAATTATCACGTGTCAGCGGATTAAAGAGAAAAAAATAAAAAAAAAACATACGCATCGATTTTCCAGAACCGGGGGAGTGCCAATTTGCTGTTTTCCCGAGAATGAAGGCGCAAAAGAAACCCAGGCCCGGACTGCTTCTC
>NC_061859.1:26729894-26734894 GCF_019202785.1 Penaeus chinensis
GCGATTCGTACTTGGCCGCTCGATTTTCCGCTCGACGGCTGACCTTGCCGCGCCGCTCCCGAAGAGGCGAGGCGGCGGCCCGCTTCGGGAGTCGGCTCTCGGCTCTCTGGCTCTTTCTGTCTTTGCCTTTACTTATCTTTCTTCTTTCCCTTCTTCAATATTATTCCCTTTCTTTCTTTTCGTTTTTTTTTTTTTTTTTTTTTATCTAACTCTTCTTGTTCGTTCTTCCTTCCTTATTTTTTCTTTCTTTCCCTCCCACTTCATTCATTCAGCTCTGTCCTTCTCTCTCTTTTCGGCCTCCCCCCCCCCTCCTCTCCCCCCGCCCAGAAGCCAGCAGGTGAAGCGCCGCCCGAGGAGAGGGAGTGGCGGCGTTGCCTCCAAAGGAGAACAGAAGCGAAGAGAAGCGAAGCGAAGCGAAGACCAGAGAAGACAAGAGAAGAGAAGAGAGAGACGAGCCCGCGCACCCGACCCCAAGAGGATTCGGAGGAGGATGCGAAAGGGCGAGAAGATGACTACGGCCACGAGTGGAGAGAAAAAAAAGGAAGAAAGAAAAAAGAAGAGCAAAAAGGGCGGGGGAGGCGCGGGTGGTCATCGCTGGCAGCCTCCCTGGGAACTGTAGCAAGGTCAGGCGCGCCCACGCCCTCGCCGCCTCTTCGCTCGCTCTCTCTCGGCCTCGCTCGCGCCCGTGCTGAACGCCGGCGGGGCGGACGAAGCTTTTCCGGAAGGCCGCTCGGGAGGCGAAGGGCCTGGGCCAGCCTCGGATCCTGGACGCAGCCGGAAGTTGCTTTGGCATTTTAGCGAAGAGATGCGGCCTCCGGCTCTCGCCTCGCCCGCGTTGGGCTCCGACGACGGCGGGCGAAGGCAGCCCAGGCCTTCGCGGGCGGGAGGACGCGGGAAGGAAGAGGGGAAGACACGGGGGAGAAAAGAGAAGAGATAAGGAATGGCAGGAGGATGGCGCTTGCTGCGAAGAGGAGGCAGTTCTGACTCGCGAATCTCTCTGAACCGACCGAAGAGAATCCGAGCGAAGCGGAGTGAAGCAAGCCGCGCCATTCCCCGATGATTGAAATTGATCTCAAGGTTCCTCGTGCGGCCTTCGAAGCGCCTCTCACGCGGGCGGGGACTCGAGCGCGCGAAGCCGTTGCAACCATCGACCCGATTGCTCTTGTTGCAGCCCTGCATTGCTTGCTCTACCATGCGGTGGCAAGGAATTACTATGCACTACACGCCCCTTGGAATCGACAAATCCTTGCATATCTAAAATCGCATAAACACCACTTCGGAAATGCAAGAGAATACTAAAACAAATCCTGTTGACAATGTTCGTGGCAATTTCCAACAAACCAACGACGTGCGAATTAGCTTTTCGTTACGCTCTTTTATATCACTTTATGAAACGAAATGGTATTCTTATTTCTTAATTTGTATGTGTCCAAGGGAAGACATTAGCAAATAAGCCTTAACGAATGTTTGGCTGCAACAAAGACGACAAACACGGCATTGTCTCCCAGAATATCCATTGTCTTTCTGCAACCAATTATTCACGCCCACGACAGGATTTGCATATTCTATTGCATAATCTCACCCAAGGGTGTGCGCCCTGATTGAATTATCATCATCATCATCATCATCATCATCATTATCATCATCATCATCATCATCATCATCATCATCATCATTATCATCATCATCATCATCATCATCAATATCATCATCATTATCATCATCATCATCATCATTATGACTATTATTATTATTATTATTATTATTATTATTATCATTATTATTATAGTAAGTCATATAAAGAGCCGCACTGAAAAATTATACCACCAAAGTTGTCAGTGTTCGTCAAAACAGCTAAGAACGAAAGAGAAGATAGAAAATCATCAGCTATTTACGTAGTAAACTCATATTTCAAGCTTATCAAGAGTTTTTGAAGGAAATATCTCAACAAATAGCAAAAGCATATAGGAAACTGAAATGTAGACGATCGAATTTAATCAAATGTCATTAAATTGGGGGTTATAGAGCTTCTAGTAACTCTTGAAGATTAGGTAAAAGCTTTAAGAGTAGATGTGAATTATTGTTACAGTAGAGCCCCGATATCCCTACGATGCCCAATGGCCAAATCTAAGTCAGACAGGAGAGCTTTAATGGGATTAAAAGAACGATCAAGCAGTCGTTAGTGTGACTGCAGCAGATAACCACACAGGAGAACAATATTCAAAATGAGGCAGAATAGGAGAAAAAAGCATCTACGCAGAATGTCCTCTTCGTAAATCTTCTTGCACTTGCGAATGATGCCTAATTTAGATGAAACTGTTCGGGCCATATTTCTAATTTGTGATTCAAATGTAAGTTTTGAATCCAAGGTTACGCCCAAGAGCTTCAAACTCTCCATTGAAGTGATTAAGACTTGAATGCTGAGACAACTGTGTTCTAGACAGAGTCACAATCATTTCTTTGGATTTGGTAAGATTTATTTTCATGCCCCACCGAGAACACCACGATCATCAGGTCTACAGTGAGACGGTCAGCTACCATATGCCTATTTTCCGGAGAAGGAATATTGGTATAGATAGAAGTATCATCATCGCATGCCAACATTTTATTAGTAATGCTGGATCACATATCGTGTGTATATAAAGCGAAGAGCAAAGGGGCAAGAACACTACCCTGAGGAATCCCAGAAGACACGGAAACACGTGCTATAACTACGCCAACAGGAACATGCTGCTATCTACCGGTTAAAAACTCAGTTAAAATATTTAAAACTTTACCACCAACAGATGGAAAATTAAAAATCAAACCCTTGTGGTTAACAGTTTGAAAACCTGCATTATAATTCAGAAAGACAAGCCTTGACTCATGACCCGTATCTAAAGCAGACTGCATTTCATGCATCAACATACGCAGTGCATCATTGCAGCCGATCCCCTTTCTGAAACTAAACCGAGTCTCTGAAAGAAACAATCTCACATATACAGAAAGACGTTTAGAATTAAAGCATTCTGCTAACGAGGTAGCTTTCGGACTATGTGTAACACTACAACCAGGCTTCATTAAATGGAATGGAGGAATGGAGGGCTCAACACCAAACAGAGAAGCTTTAAGCGCTGACTACCATTCGCGAGGCTGTTATGCACCTCTTTATAAGGAGCATTATATTCAGATCTGGCCTCCCTATAAACATTAGTTGCTATATTTTGCATGGCAACATAATTCTCCCAACAAGGATGAGTGCGGTTAGCAGACCAGAAATCGGAGGCGATATGCTCGTCCCTCTATGTCTGGTGAATACAAGACATGAAAAAATCAGACTAAAAATAACTCATCTTTATCGTAAATCTTTAGCTGACTGGGCCATGGAAACGTTGAAGAATGGAATGTATTATAAGAAAATGATCAAATAGATCTTATTACTTATTTCCGTTTGACTCAAGAGTTGAGAATCGTCCTCCAGTGAAATCGACCTCTCCGCCTTTGTCAGCTCTATGCGGAAATGGTAGTTTCATTGGTAGCTATGTGTTCCTCCGTCTACTTTTCCGCTAGAATGAGAGAACGGGAAAATGTCGACTTGGGGGCTTTATCAGGTTATTCTTAACGTTCCTCGGAAGATTTTTCAAATCTGATATTTTCGTCGACCACAAGGACGAAGAAAATGTTAAAAGTATTTTCTTTTTTTTGTGCAAAATGAAGGTGATTTTTTTTACCGTGGGAACAAAAATGAAGGTAATAACTGATGCCGGCAAACAGCCTTGACGGTGATGCATCTTTTTGCAGATTTTTGCCGAAAGTCATTAGTCACAGTAATACTTATGGTTATTATTCTAACAGTTATATCGGTAATGGTGATAATGATAAACAGTACTAGCGGTTAAAAAAAGGAAATAAATAAAAATAAAAATATAATCAACAACTTATTTATTATCATCGTACATATTATTATCAATACTGCCTTTATTACTACTACTATCATTATCATTACAGATACTACTGCTACTATTACTACTACTATCATTATCATTACCATTGCCTTCATTATCATAGTAATCATCATCATAATTATCAATATCATTATCATCATTGTTGGTATTACTATTATTATAATTTTTTTCTTAATATCATCATTACAATTACTATCATTATTTTCATTATTATCATTATCATTACTATTGTTAACATAATCACCATTGCATTATTATCATTATTATTACAGAGGTCTTATTCACATCCAGGCTCTTTGCAAAATCCCTTCCTAAGCTTCTTGATGCAAATTTTATCTGCTTTAAACTTCGCGCCGCATGACTCCGGCAAAGTTACTTAAAGTTTTAGAGGACATTACGACAGGGCCAGAGAGAGGGGGACGGGGGGAGGGAGGGAGGGAGAGAGATGGGGAGAGAGAGGGGAAGGGAGGGAGGAGAATAGGTGTGAGAGAGAGAGAGAGAGATAGATAGATAGATAGATAGATAGATAGAGATAGAGAGATAAAGAGAGAGAGACAGACAGACAGACTCACAGAAAAAGAGAGGAGAGAAAAGACAAAGTAGGAGTAGACAAAAAAAAGATAATTCCACATGAATAAAAGAGGAAGAAAAACCGAACTCTAAAACACGATAACAACTAAAAACTCAATGAACAGAAACATAGGAGTGAAAGAGGAAAGCGGAAGAGAGCCCAGGCCCTTCCTCGCCAAACCGGAAACGGGAGCCACTGAAAACCTTCACTCTGGCCGCTCCAGATTCCCTTCGCGGTGAAAGCATCTTCGTGTAACTGTCTTCTTCTTATGAGTACTTCTTCGGCATATCTTTTTTTGCTCTTTTTCACCCTTCTCTCCTTGTCCTTGTACCGTGAGTCTGATTTTTTTATTTTTTATTTTACGTTTTTTGACGTTAACCATTGCTCATTCATGGTCATCGAGTAAAGCGGATCACAAATATAGCATTTGGAAACTCGTGAAGCAGTGTTGCCATCGCCATGGCCGCGTGAGCATTCTCCAGGTG
>NC_061859.1:26744894-26747455 GCF_019202785.1 Penaeus chinensis
GCTATGCCCAGGGCCGTGTTGAGAGGGGGGGATGCTGGGTGCGGGAGGGGTGGAGAGGGGGGGTGAGGGCTGGTGTTGAGGATGGGGGTGTTGTGGTGTTAGTGCTCATCAGTAGAAAGCGTTACTGGTGTTTAGCATAATTCGTGGGTGTTTCCTGTGGTGTTAGTCTCTGTGAGTGGGTGTTAGTAGTGGGACGAGATCACGTCGTTTCGAGTTAGTAAGCGGTGCTGGTAGTATTAGTTATTAGTAAGTGTAGTTGTAGTTGGTCAACGTTAAGGGGTGTTATAATAGTGACCAGTGTTAATGCATGTTGGTTCTTAATTGTTGATGATAACTTCTGTATGACAAAAGGATAGATAAATAGTGAAATTAATATGGTGCTAAATCATTATTGACAAGGGCCATATGACTGAATGGCTGAATCCGCAATTGCAGTAGATGGCAGGGAAGGAATTTGGTCAGGGGAAGGGGGTGGGGACAGGCATCTCGAGGAGGAAGATAGGGGAAGAGGCACCTGAGGTGGAAGGAGAGGCACTTGGGCACGGGAGGGAGGGAACAACCAAGCTCTAAAGATTGGAGAGCACGCGGGAACAGGGGAGAGCGGGTGGAGGGCGAAGGATCCCAAAGACTGGGGGAGAGGGGGGAGAAGGGCACCAAGGGCCAGAGACGGGAGTGGGGAAGCCGCGTGCCCTCCCCTCCCTCCTTTCCCCCACTACCTTGGCCGCCGAATCCCAGTGGAACGAGTTTTTAGGTGGCGTCGGCGGCTCCCCCTTCCGGCGTGGCAAGACGGCGTGCGTTCGCTAATGCGCTCAGCTGTCCACGTTGGGCTCAGGGGCGCGGCGTAGGCGTTGGTTTCATGAAAGGCGCTCGGGCTCTTCGCCGGTTTATAGTGCTTCGTGTTCAATGCTCAAGGAAGCGCATTCTGGTTTATGTCGGGGGAATCTGGTTCTCGAGGATGTATTCAAGTTGATCTGATTGGTTAATGTCCTTCAGAATCCAATTCATATGGCACCCCTTGGTCCTCGTGGGTTCGCATTGGTTCATAGGAAGTCCCGAGACACTCAAAAGCTGGTTCTTATGAGGTACTCTATTTTTTGGGATATTCCAAAGGAGTTTGATGAGCTTGGGTATTTGTAGTATTGTTCATTATATGTACAGGGGGTAATTTAGAAGCAAAATGAAACAGACAGCCTGTCGCACCAAGAATAGCCTTTGTAACAAATGGAATATAACTAAATTATTATCATTATGTTCTCTGGTTCGCTTTGATGTACATCGCTTCATATGTAGTATTCAGGTCCTCTCGTTCTGCCTCATTTAATCTGGTTCTCAAGGGTGCGGCCCAACCGATCTCATGTCCTTAGGTGCTCAGATTCTGGTTCATGTCAATCCTCATGGTTAAAGGTCAGGCCATAAGAAGCGCTTAAAACCTCATATTTTAGTGTATTAGATGTCTTCTAGTATTAAGGATATATAGTGTGGTTAGATTTGTTTGTCATTTAGTCATACGATATACTATTTGTTGTTTTTGATTTTGACTTTTGTTTGGTTGTTTTCTTTTCGCTATTTACAACTAAGCTTAATAAGCTTCTACTCTCGTGCCTGTGTTCGTATGATGCGCTGTGGTGTCCGTGCTTAGTGCTTTTCTGACTCCTATGATGTGCTAAAGTGAGCATGGTGATCATCCATGTGTGTATATATAACTTGTCCCATTTTACGTTCTTTGGCAAATTGAATATTACGAAGGACTTCAGTGTGAAATAAATGTACCTAATAACAATTATAGAGAAAGTTACGGATAAGAATTAATTTATACACAAGCGAAAGGGTATGTGCGCTCAATGCATTGTGAGCAACGTAGAAAACGTATTCATTCTCAGCCTTGCATTTTCTGCAATAGTTTTATTTTCATCTTAATAAATGATCAGCATATGGTTAAGTCGGAAGCGGTTTTGTTAACATAAGTGATTTATCATTATTACCTAGCTTTTGTGGAATAGACTACTGAAAGGAATCTGTTCTATTTTGAAGTTCATTATATATATATATATATATATATATATATATATATATATGTGTGTGTGTGTGTGTGTGTGTGTGTGTGTGTGTATTTATGTGTGTGCATACATATATATATGCACACATACACACAGACACACACACACAATATATATAAACACACACACACACACACACACACACACACACACACACACACACACACACACATATATATATATATATATATATATATATATATATATATATATATATATATATATATATATATTTATATGTATATATACATATTTACACATATTTAAGTATGTATGGATAGAAGGATACAGATACATCTGTGAGAGTGTGTACGTATATATGTATATTTATATATATACACAGTACATGCATATGCATGAAACCAGGGAGAAATATCAGTTGCATTAAAGCAGTAAATCCTATTAATGTCATTCCATGTAACGGAAGGACCGAGTGAGAGAAAAACAAACCATTGGCCAAGCGAGAGTGGCGCAAGAACAAGGAGAAACAAGGTATGTCTCTCT
>NC_061859.1:26747555-26750055 GCF_019202785.1 Penaeus chinensis
TGCAGGTATGTCTATAGAACCCTCTATTTAACGATCCCACTAGACTTTTTTTCTTTTTGTCTATTTGCATATCTGTCGCTCAGTATAAATCTAATCATGAGTTTATAGTCATCCGTATTTTTCTTTCTAGTAAATGTATTTAACAGATTCGTTTCATTTCCACCTCTATTATATATGTTTTAATACTAACTGCATTAAGGGATTCATTTGATTTTTATCTTCAATAAAATGTACAAAAATATATATAGGTAAATGATAGATAGAAAAATACTGATAATGAGTATGATGACGATAATGATAATGTCATTGATGAAAATAATGATGATAACAATAATGATGATTTTGATAATAATAATAATAAAAATAATAAGAAGAATAATGATACTAATAATAAGAAGAAGAAGAATGATAATAATAATAACAATAATAATAATAATAATAACAATAATAATAACAACAACAACAATGATAATAATAATAATGATAATAATAATAACTATAATAGTAATAAAAATAATGATAATAAGTATAATGATTAAGATGATAATAATGATGATAATGATAATACTGATAATAATATTCATGATAATGATAATGATAATGGCAATAATGGTGATAATAATAATTATAATGACAATAATAATGAAATTAATAATAATAATAATAATAATGATAATACTAATGATAATAACGATAACATGTATAATTATGTGGATGATGATAATAATAATATATTAATTCTGGTAATAATATGATTGATAATGATAACAATAATATGAATGGTAACGGTAATGATAATAATAATGACAACGATAATGATGACGATGATGATGACAGTGATGATGATAATAATAATAATGATCATAATAATGATAATCTAACTAATAATAATAATTATAATAATGATAATAATACTAATAATGATAATAATGATAATAATAATAATGATAATAATACTAATAATAATAATAATGATAATGATAATAATAATAAAAGATATGATGATAATAAAGATAATGCCTCCTTCCCGACAGGTGTTGTTGTTGTCCGCGTCGTGCGTGTGCTGGAGCAAGCCCACGACCGTCGTTAACTTCAGCCCCGTCGGATATTCCCCGGGAATCGCCCCAGGGTTTGCCTACGCCTTCCGCGCCACCGCGCCTCTCTACGCGCCCGCCGCCGCCCCTGCGGGCGCGCAGGCCGTCGCGCAGGCGGTCGCCGGCCCCGCCCCGACCATCGTCAAGACGCAGTACCACAGCCAGGACGAGCTTGGCCAGTACGCCTTCGGCTACGTAGGAGACGCCTCGACCGCCCACGAAGTACGGACGCTTGATGGCGCCGTCCGCGGCTCCTACACCTACGTGGACGCTGACGGCAAGCTGCAGACGGCGACGTACGTGGCCGACAAGAACGGCTTCCGCGTCGAGGCCACCAACCTCCCCGTCTCCTCCGCCCCCAAGTCCGCCCTGCCCCTTCCGGAGCCCGTCCAGCCCACGCCCGAGGTGCAGGCCGCCACCGCCGCGCACCTGCAGGCCGTGGCGGAGGTGAAGGCCGCCCGCGCCAGGAGGTCCGCTCCAGCTCAGGGCTACCTCCCGCCGCCCGCCGCCAAGAAGGAGGCGGAGGCGCCGCTGCCCGTCAAGAAGGTCGTGAAGGTCCACGCCGCCCCCGTCGCTCCCGTCGTGCACGCCCACGCCACGCCCGCCGTCCTCGCCCCTCTCGTGCACGCCCACGTTGCCCCGCTGGTCCTTCCCCAGGCCGCGCCCTTCCCCCTCGCTGCCCAGGCCGTCTTCGTGAGGGCTGACCCCGAGGCTCTGCAGCGCGTCGCCGAGGTCCCCTTGGCGGCGCCCGCGCTGCCCGCCCTCGGCGTGGTCCCCGCGGCCGCCCCGACGCAGGTGCTGTCGCAGTTCCACTCGCAGAATGAGCTCGGGGGCTATGAGTACGGCTACGCGGGCGGGCCCTCCGCCAAGCACGAGATCCGCACGGCCGACGGCGTGACCCGCGGCTCCTACTCCTACGTGGACGCCAACGGAGAGCTGCAGACGGTGTCCTACGTGGCCGACGACCTGCACGGCTTCCGGGTGCTGGCCTCCAACCTGCCCGAAGGCCCGGCGGAGGAGCACTAGAGGCCCGGCGGCGCACGGGGCCGGGAGAGCTAGCCGCTGCCCGCCCGCGCCGCCCACGGGCCCCTGGCTGCGTCGCAGAGTTATTTATTGTAGCGATAGTGAGGGCGCTCCGGCCGGCCCGCCTCGCGCTCCTGCGGCCATCGCCGTGCGGCATTTTGCTCTTTTCAAAGGCGGTTCAGCTTCCTAAAGACAAGCCGCGAGGAGGAGCCCGGACGTTGCCGTTCCTCGGGTTAAAAAACGTTTGCAAATCAGGATTTTTCTAGAAAAAAAGAAAGCATATTTTTTCATTTTTATTGTAAATAAATCTATGTAAAATCGTGTCATAGTTTTCAAACTATCCCTTGTGAATTATAAAATTATAATACAAAATGAGAAACGAC
>NC_061859.1:26760055-26775055 GCF_019202785.1 Penaeus chinensis
GTTAACAATCAGGATAAGAGAACAGAAGGGATGAAGAAGAGAAGGAAAAGGGAAGAAGAAAAAACACGCAAAATGAGGTAAGGGCTGAGGACCAAGGCAAGGATGATCCCCTCCATTGGCCCTCAGTCTCCATCTCCTAAACCTCTCCACAACAAGCAAGGGGGGGGGACTGCAAATATAACTTTACCCCACAATAATTAACAAACAATATAAACCACAAGAGGCTATGACAGGATTCTATACCACCTTGTATTTCATTTCTTGTCCTGATCATGATGTTGAGCATTTCACAAACAGTATAATATGTATCCCATATATGTTGGTACGATTCAATGTCCTCATCGGTGTAATCTTAAAAACGTGTATCATTGATACACGTTTTGGAAATATGAATCTATAATAAAAGACTGAATTAAAATGTCTTTGAACTGCACTTTATGTTACCTTAATAAATCATACATTATAGGAAACACACCTTTGGTCTTTGCCAGGAATCCAGTCACAAAGCTTTAAAGACATTAGAAATTATGTTGTCACAAATATCTGAAATCATTTGTAACATGAATGATAAATGATTTTTTTTGTTGAATTAGGTCTTATTTTCTTTCTTGTCAAATCCGTTTTTCAAAAATAACCGACTGAAAAATAAAACTGTTCTTTTTCATCTTTATTTACAAAAAACATTATTAACAAATTATATACATGGTGATGCTATTGTAAAAATGATGTTAAAATGACACTATTGTTTACCACAAAAGTGTCATCAGAAAGCTCCAATGTGCACAGTATTCCAGGATATTCAGCTAACAGACTGCCAAATTCATTAGCTAACAATTCAATCAAATGTTTTCTTTCTTATTCAAAATCAAAAACTCATCAATCAAACAGCATTTTGACACAGTATTATAATCATCATCATCTAAAAGTACATTTTCCCTTTAAATTAATCTGCTCTAACAATTTAGGTCAAAACTTTAATCGAGATATGGCTATACAACCAATCTGAATCCTACATCCACTTTAACTAAATTAAGAAAAAAGAAACAGCCTAGCTACCTGGAGACATGATGTACTCTGCATCTTTCAGAATGAAGTCACAGAAAATGTTCTGACACAGACTGACTTCAACTTTTTTTCCTATGTTAACCAAATGAACATTCTAGAGATGCCTAAAGACAAACAGAGTGTCTATAGATCTGGGCAAAGCTTCAACCATGCCCAGTCCACCTCACAATCCCAGCCAAGATGGTGTTCCCTGCCGATGCTTGTCTCTGTTCTTGTTCTTCTCCCATTCCTTTCTCAAAGTGTCCATCTGTTCCATCTGCTTGTCCTCCTCGTCCTTCTTGTCCTCTGGGAACAGGTTGGGGAACTCAAAGGTTTCTGTCGCAGGCTGCAAAACAAGGAAAAAAAAAGAAAGAAAAATTAAATAAAAACTGGACTGAGATATATATATACATGGCCTTTAACTCATTACATTATGAAAAAAGAAGTTTTCCATACTCATCTGATCTGAAATAAAAGAAAACAGCAAATCCTTAGAGCCTATACCAAATAATTAGTCTGGAGTTAAACCTAAAAAAATATTTGCTTTTTAGTCTCTGATCTATGCATGGTAGATATCAAGTTCTCCATTAGAACAAAAAATCAAAACTAGAAAAGTAATAATTATCTGTCTCTTCTACATTATGTGTGATGGCACTAATCAAGACAATTGCCTAAAAAAAATCTAAATGAATATTATACTGGAAATCTGACTTCCTTAGCACAATAAGCCTGTTTAAGTAGATAAAAATTGCCTGACATTAAAACAATAAAATTATAATATCAATCATCACCCTAGCCAGTATCAGCTCATATAAAATACTGATGCATTCATCAGGAAATATGATATTCCTGACTCTTTGCATCAGGAAAAAATGAATTAAGTTATGAATAAGACTTCTTTCACGCTAAAGCAAACAACTATTGATTCAGTTAGAACTTACCAAACTGACATACGCTACTTTGAAGTCATCATCTTTGACAAGGTATCCTCCAAATTTACTTCTCTTAACTTGACCTGGGAAAAGACAGAATCAGCGACTGTGATAAGTTCAAGTTAAAAGTACATGTCTTTACATTTCACCTGACATGCAATACATCAACTCATTCTCTCTGGGTGACATCATGGCAAGGTGTTATCTAGTCATGTCATGAGTCTGGGTCCTGGCAGCTGTGGTAAACCCTTAGGTGCCCAGCCACGAGATGGACTTTAACTGAAATCTTACTAGTTTTGAATGAATATACAAATACTATCAAAAATATATCCCCCTGGGAAAAGATATTCAGGGATGATGTTTTGAATCAGCTACACTGATGAATTCAAGTTTATACAGTATTGATCCTCAATTTATAAGTTACATATACATATCAAAGTGATATCCAATCACTCTACCCCCCTTCATATCAAACATATGCCTGTCTTGGGGTGATAAATACCAAGTGACATGATGAACACTGAGTTATGAGATAACCCACTGCTGCCAGGTACATATAATGTCCACTGTAGTTTTGTTTTGTGAAATATGTTTACACATAGATGGCTCCAAAAGTGCTCAGCCCCCAAGGATAGATAACCTGACTTGATTTCCCATTTCATTGAGTTTTCGGGGTAAATGTTCCTTTTCTAATGATATTAATATAAATATTGGTTTTATTATTATCACCAATGACATGATTACTATAACTTTATTGACAAAATAAAATTAAAAAAGGAAATCTCTGAAAATCAAGGAAAAGGGTAAACAGGTGAGACCTAGGTAGAATAGTAATTGGTTCCTTGGTGACTACCCACTTGTAAAGTCATCTATATGTACACAAAATGAATAAATAAAATTCACAATGGGAATGGCATTTACACGTGTCATCACTGGTGACAATGACCTAATGTTTTGGGAGCAAAATATTCAAGCAAAACAAACAAAGGAGATAAAAAAAAAAAAAACAATCTTTCTCTATCAACCCAACCATGATTAATGACACATTATCACATCATGGTGAACCAAGCCTAAAAGCCAGATGCCAAGTATCCATGCATTTTCAAGTTTACTCTGAGTTGTGTTTGCTAAACAGCTTTACAATAGTTTGGCTGAAGTCCTTGAAGAGATACAGCCCCCAAAGAGAGGGTTTAAAGTCTCTTTTTGTCTCCTCACAATGAAGAAGAAAAATACATTGGTGAACAAGAATGAAAACAAGTTCATTATGTCTTCTAATGTAGTAAATACTTAATTTCTTTGAATATGAACGCTAATAGTGGAATAGTCTACACACTTTAAACAAGGAGCAACCAATGACATACCATTTGTGTTTGATAACACTAGTATTGTTAGTAGTATTGCTCTATGTTCCACTAACTTTTAAATGTAATTTCATAAACTGAATGTTTTAGTGCAGTATTAAATTTACTTCACAGAATATGTATGGTATATTTCCTCAAAAAGTATAGTATATTTTCTACAGTTTAATGTTTCTTCTCACAAAAAAAGTAAATATGACTTTCATATTTCCATAAAAAAGACATAAAACCCTTGTGGGTGATTCATATGAAACATCTCTCAGATCTACCTAGAAACTAGAATGCAAGAACTATATCTTTGAGAAATTGTGAAACAGACAATATGAAACAAATCCATTAGTTTATGGAGCACAATGTCAAGGATATGAATTGTAGAAATTATACACATATCTATATAGATTTAGAATATGCAGTTATAAAAAAAATCAATGCGGTTCTTAACAATGACGATAATTACACATTAACAAGGATCTTCAAAATTTCTAAAAATTAATATATAAATAAACATATAAATACGTAAATCCTTAAAAGCAAACCAACCTATCAAGAAGCTTACTATCACCTTCATCATTCAAAATCCCTTACCCATTCTGACATGTGTCACGACATTTTCCACTGGAACATTGTAGATCTTCTCCAAATAATTCTTGATGTCAAACTTGGTCATCTGCATAGAGACCTCAAACTGCACCACATTTTTAGGCTGAGGATCTCGCGGCTTGATAAGTTTCATGTAGAAGTTTGGCAGGAAAACTCTCAACTGTGGGTTTCCCCTGCGGTAAAGTGGATACCTGAAATAAGACAAAAATGGTAAAGGATACACTCAGAGGATACAGTCCCATATGACTTCCATATGAAATAAGAGGAAAAAGTACAAAATTCAAAGAGCAATAATGATGAACAAGGTATAGAAAAGTTAAAAACAAAGTGGTAATATGAGGAAAGTAGTTCCACACAATAGGCCTAGCAGGTTCCTTTTCCAGAAAAATTTACAACTAATTCCTCAGAATACAGAATTAAGGGAGGAATTTGCTGGGCGATTTCCATCATCATAAGTACATCAACTACTCTCTTGTTTCTGAACAGATTTCTTTCATTTAGGTATACTTTGAAAGTACTAACATACTCTGTGAATACATTAAAATACAGAACATACAGAAAATTGAGATTGCATACTTTTTTCTGACTGTTTTCTTATCAAAATTATATATAAACAATTAAAGTTGATCCACCTAGCAGATTTTGTACAAATAAATAAATACACATACACCTTAAAATCTCCCAGATGGAATCATAATGGCAATATATATTTGATTAACTTTTGCCAGTATAGATACTTCAACACTGATTATTAGAAAAATAGGGGCAGCAGCATTCAGCATACTCGCCACTTTTCAGCTCTTGCCTCCAAGCTCCTTCTCTTTCTTCTACGCTAACATCATATACTCTGCCACTTCTCTCTTTGACAAAATAGTATTAGACTAATATCATTCTGTGAATTATGAGAAGGAACTGAACTGTGAAGGTTGCAAGGCAGCAACCTTCACATCCAATTACAGCTTGTCAGGCAGCAACAACCAGGGAAAAACAGAGAGCCCCTATTGGGGTCATTGCTAAATGAAAGCAAGGGGAAACTGACAGGAATCTTTTTGCTTTTCAATGAGTTTCTGTTGCTGTCTTTTGCTAGTGTCACACATCAAGACAATGTTATCTCCCAATTGTATTAATGTTAATGAGAGCATAACAAGGAAAAGGATATGGACACCGTTAAAGCATAAGAAATAGAGTCATAAACCACACAGGTATAGCTACCTGCAGTCACAAATATACCACAAAATGATGAAAATATCTGCTGAATATCACTGCTCAAAACCCTCACAAAGCCAGAGTTCTTATTGTCGTGTTTTCTCTAATTCCTCCTCACGACTGCTGATCTGCACCCTCCACACTGAAGGTATGTGTCACAATTATTTCTCTAACAAAACTGTTGCGGTAGTTGGCACGAAGTGCTAATAATGGGGGTACAGGGGACTCCCCCCCCCCCCCATGTCCAGGAAATAAATAGAAGGTGGGAAGGTTAAGTTTGGGTTTCGAAGTTTGCATGATGCTCAAATCTGGTTTTGGCGATTCGCTTCCGGGGGGTGCGTTGCTTCTGTCAACAAATACTAGGATTTTTGGTATTAAATTACCCATGAAACTCCCCCTTACGACGCCATAGCAAATGTTAAAAAGACATGCATCATCTGCCACTTGCCTGCACAGCAAACACTGAAACCACGATCATGAATTTCTCGTGTTCTGAATGACTTCCTATTTATGCAATAACGATTATGTGCAAATTTGCTGAAACCGAACTGAAATGATAACTTTCAACCGGTATAGCAATAACAGACTCCATTATTTCTTGTTCATTTCTTCCTTTCAATCCAAACTAGAGAATAAGCCATATATTAGCTATTTAACATAAATATTAAGGACTTATTTTACAATAAATTATCAAAAATGAACTCACCACCGAGTCGACATGTTTGTGTGTTGTCGGCTGCCGCACGGTGTCGCGTTTGTAGGTGAAAATATCTTTACTTTTTATCATTTTTGTACCTATATTTATTCAAGATTATATTTATACGTTGAATTCATACTTTCTGTTTCTTCGTTTATCTCTTTTTGTTTCTTGTTTATTATTTGTTTAATTTGACATTGTGAGAGGAGGGAAGAGTTATATCAAAGACAGTGTTTTCTTTTACTTCATCTTACTTTTAAAGATATCTACTATATTACCAATATCTTCTTTTAGTTTTTTATATTTTTTTGTTGGAGAGCAGCGAAAGTAATTTTTTTTTTTTAATAGTGAATGCGTATTGTTTACCTTGGTCGTCGCGATTACAAATTTCATTATATTTTGTAGTAACAACTTATATTCATCGTACGCGTTTCAGATATAATGAATTAATTATTGATTTATGTGTGACGTAGCTTACCTAGTCTGCTTCCTAAGGTGACCGTTTAACGGCCTGTGTCTGTAGTATAAAATAGATCTGATTCCCGGAAAATAGCTTCATTGTGTAAAAACTTAAGAATTCCGTGTTCAGAGGAAAATATTTATATATAAGAAACAATTACAGTTTCCTGAAGGTTAGTGACTTATGTAAGAACCAGTATGAATGTGAATCTTTTGTAATGTAATCAAATCTTCTGAAGAAATTCATTTAAAAGATTACTTAGTCAGTGGTGCATACTTGTATTAAATAAGTTGGATTCATTACATCTTTAGAACTTTGACATTTACCTGTTATTTCTTTCTAGCAAGGCATCCGTGCCCTGTTTAGGCCATATAACTGAGAATAAGATTGGATACCTACATGTACACAATAAGTTGTACCTTCAAAAAACTGAGGAAATGTTGAGAAGACTCCTGCATGACAGCTGCAGTCTGTGGCACTTGAGGAAAGGCCAACAAATCTCCACCACATACTAGAGCAAAACAAAGGCCATAGATATGCCTGGCAATCTCTCTTCTAATACACGCAATAATTAAGATTGGAGGCCATCCATCATAGATCACAGCAGCAAGAAAGTGGATTTGTACAAAAGAAAAACAGTTTAAATATGAGAGAAAAGTCCCCTTTAGAAGGCTAGTCCAGCTGTCATCTCTACATTTACCAATATTTAATGGTTTTATACCATTTGTAACTTTTTCAGTGACACATTATGTTATAGTCAAACAGACTTTTCTTAGAAATTTCTTTGAACCCCATATCCACTTCTAAAGCTGTGGATCATTTACCAGCAGTAAAATTTGAAAAATTAGACACAAACTTGTCTGCACTAATATAAAGTTTCTAGTTTGGACAACTTAATTGTAAAAGATTTTGCCCAACTGGCTCTAAGCACTTCATCATTGATTATTGTTTCTCTCAAGTGTTCAGGCTCTTTATTTTGTTCATGGATATATTTCTTCTTATGTAAAACTTCTTTGTACTCTTAACTGAGGATGATTCAACACCTTGCGAGTGTGAGTGTGAATGCCCACACTTTATTCTTATAAGTGGAGACAAATTTTTGTTAACAGAAATGTCAGCAGCAGAGGAGAGCACAGGAGATGCTCCAGCAGCAGCTTCATCTGTCGCAGGTGAAAGCAAAATCAAATCTGGATATGTTGATATCAAGAAAATGCAAGAGAATTCTGGAGCTTCCTCAGTGTTTTCCAGTAAGGGTTTTTGGTGAATCTTTTATATTGGTCCTGATATTCATGATGTGGCACAAACATATATATATTTTTTTTTTTGTCCACTTTATTATTTGAGTGAAAAAAAAAATCTTAAAAGATGAAAGATATTTTGCCAATTTTTTAATATTTTAAATATGTTTTATTTTGAAAGCCAAGTATATTCAATGAATATGTCATCTGGAGTTATTTTTAATTATTTTAAATATTGAATTTTCTTTCAGAGGCCTTTGGTAATTTAAAGAAATCTGAGTTCTATGAGGAACCTCCCCCAGAAGTTAAGAGTGCATCAGAGCTCAATAATGCAAAAAATGCAGCATCAGGAGGAACAAAGCCCGCGACCAAAAATTGTGTTATTGTCAGCTCAAGACAGGTATGAGTATCGTTATTATTCCTCCATGTTAAAGTATTGTTCTTTTTTTCTTTTTTTTTTCATTATTATTATGATACTCATGTGAAAAAAAAAAAAATATTGACTCAGTTACACTTATTTTTGTTTTGTATGTAATGTATTCAAATTGTATTGGTGATTTTATTGTGTTTAGATTTACAGTAGTTTAGGTTAAGAGTTCCAAATTATATTTATCTCACAAGTAGAAAATAATCTCTGAATTATTAGCATCTAGAAATTCTTGTAGGCTACCTATGTACCTTTTTAATCAGTGAAACATAAAGTATACTATATAATAAAACATTTTGAATATTTACATATTAATTTTTTCTCTTTTTATCATTTCTTTTTGCCTAGAGAGGGAACCCCATACTTAAATCAATACGAAATGTCCCATGGGAGTATGGAGAGATTGTACCTGATTACACAATGGGCAGCACAACCTGTGCCCTGTTCCTGAGTTTGCGGTACCACAACCTGAACCCTAATTATGTACATGACCGTCTAAAGCAGCTTGGTAGGCAGTATGAGCTACGAGTGCTGCTAGTATTGGTAAATAAGCTTTTTGTCTTTGACATTTGTTATGATCTGATCTGCATAATCAGGTTTTACCTTGATTGCTTATAATACTTTAAATCTGCATTATACTTGAATATTGCAATTATTATTATATTGTCATAAATCCTGTCCAGTTCTAAGTTTAGATTTGAGAATTTTGAGGAAACCCCATTAATATGTGGTAGAATGTTAACATACTAATTTCATTTGAGAGTTTTAAAAACATCCATGCCCATAGAGAGTAAATGACCCTCATGAAATCTTTTAATCGCTAACATGGACTCCTTCTCCCCAGGTTGATGTGAAGGACCCCCACCATGAACTGAAGCAGTTGACCAAAATCTGCGTAATGGCCGACATGACCCTAATGCTGGCTTGGAATAATGAAGAGGCTGGGAGAATTATTGAGGTTTATAAAATGTTTGAGCACAAGCCTCCAGACCTCATCATGGAAAAGCAAGATGGCAATCCATACTCCATGGTATGATATACATACATATGTACAATTATTTCACTATCCATTGTATATTAAGTGGACCAGATAAATGAGAACAGCCAGGATTATGTTTCTTGAGGGAACAGGCTTGTTATATATGAAGAAAGTGGAATTTAATACTCTGCTGGAGCCTTGAAGAAAAAGGTTCTAGTCATAGGGCCCAAGATAAAGTAGATAAATTGGAGTGCTTTAATTTATCTAAATGTCTCCAAATAAAGGTTTAAAGAATTCAGTAAAACCCCAGATTGACCTTCACATTGTGCTTTCTAAAAAAGTGATTCCTAACCTTTTTATACTCCCTATCCCTAGCTCAAACCTGTGACACATACATGGCCCCTTAGCATCTGTCATCCTATTTATATTTTTTCTAACAACATACTTCTAGACTAAGAAAAAAAAATGTTCAGAAGTCTGTACAAGCTTTATACACATGTTATGCAATATTCAGTGAATCCATGGCTCCATAGTGTAGCATATTCTTGATGTGGATGCTGACAAATGGCTAGGAAATTGGCTGGCAATATTTTAACACAAGGCTTTGCAACCCTCTTGTTACCCCACCAGTTAGGAACCATTAGCCTAGAGAAAGAAATTGCTGACAGAAAGAATTAGTGGGCTGTGACACCCATCCCTGTGAATAGTTGCCAGTATATTATATCAGATGTATAAAGAAAACTTATTTATGGCAGACTTGAAGCAGCAAAATTTTTCTTTTTTCCTTCCATTAGAAGAAAAAAATACATGTAGGGCATTTAGAGAATATCAGTATGTTTAAAATCTGTTTTGTAACCCCTGTTAAAAATCTGCTATTGTACTCTTCCAGTTAATTGACGCCCTCACATCAATCAGATCCATCAATCGCACAGATGCCATGACCCTGCTTTCAAACTTTGGCTCATTGGAAAAAATTCTGGCCGCCACACAGGAAGAGCTAGCCTTCTGTCCTGGTCTTGGCCCACAGAAGGCTACAAAGCTGCACAAAGTGCTAAAGCAACCCTTCAAGAAAAATGACACACAGAAGAAGCTCAACACCCAGCAGCAGAAGGTCTTATCAAGCTCAAGTCAGTCAAAGGAAGTGGAAGATGTGACAGAAAAATAGTTGTTTATTAGCCTGGTATTCCTTTACAGAGAGAAGGCCTCAAATGATCAGTGTCTTTAATTGTTTTTGTATCAGACAGAATAAATTATTTTTAGTAAATGTGTCATTTCTAATTTTCAACTTTTTATGTAATGCAGGCATTATAGAATTGCTGGAAGTAATATATATAGATAGATAGATAGATAGAACATCACTGGGAAGCAAAAGCAACCTAAAAGTATTGATGAAGGCTAATACGAGTAAATAATTAATAAAAGAAAAATATGAAATTTGAGTGCTATCGGACTTGATTGCTGCCAGTTGTATTGCAGAAGTGATTGACGTTGAACCATATCCAACTATTGGTCCCCCCCCAATCCCTTGTTCATTGTTGTCATGGGGGGTTTAGGAGACAGACACTGAGGCTCAAAGTAGGGGATCACCCCGACCTTGGACCTCAGCCCTCGCCTCAACTAATTTTGCATGGTCTTTTATTCTCCTCCTTTTCTTTTCCTTCTCTTCTTCATCCCTTCTTCTGTCCACTTATCCCAATCGTTAACTCATTTTTACCCTTTTTGCCATAATATTTATATCATAACGATATATGATCTTTGATGTCTGGCACATCTATTTGTTTTGACTATTAACCATTCTGGAAGTCAACTGGCATCACTTTATGAACCCAAAAACTTCCTTACCTGGGGGCTTCACCCCTAAGCACCACCCTATTGCTCTTTTGAATATGCAACTAATGACCTTCGATGTTGATGCAGCAAAAACTTTTTCAGACACTGTTTCTATAGTCAGCATGGGATTATCACTCATATTTATAGACTCCTTAAACGGAGAGGCAGACCAGCCTCTCACACCTGTCTGTTAATCTTCATTAGCCACGGCATGCGGAAGCTCAACATAGCTGGCAAGCATGAGAGGTCCCCCAAGTTTCACTGAATACATTGCAAGTATTACAACCCCAGCTTACCTAAATTGACATTTAAGGATTAAAGAGACCCAGACTTAGATGAATATTACAGATACACTATGTCAAAAGTAAGAAATGGACTAGCTTTTTTCTATAATCTGAAGAATCCAGAAATGAAATTTGTTTTGAGAGTGGTAGTCTTACAACCCCCAAAAAAATATTAGATTTAATTCTGTAAGGAGATTTTCATTAAACAGTCATCACATTTTATACAAATGGTAGTGGGAATAAAATACAATACATCTAATAGAATAAAGAATTCATTACTAAATCTCAAACCATTGTTACATAACAGGAAATAATGATCTCGCAGATTACTGTTGCCCAGTGACATCCTTACTCCTCAAAGGCACAACCAGTGACAGTAACTGCTGATCCTGCATATCATATTCAAGATTTAGTAAGAGTATCTTCAAAGGTTATATATCAGGTGATTATACTAAAGTACCAGATTTTTACCTTTAATGGACGAGTGTTTTCTTTACCACCGTTTTCTTTATATTCTCCTGAAATATCTATATTAGCTTACTTTTTAAAATCTACAATTCTTAAATTTTTATTTTTATTTTAACCCTGCCATGTGGTATTTTAGCTCTTACAAACTATATAATTTCAGTACATGTTACCTCCCACTGTTTAATACTTACAATAAGTGGTATTTCCTGTTGCTTACTTTCACAAGATGTAAAACAAATAATCTGAAGCTAAAAGTGACTTAAACATTATAACTGAGTCTGTAATCCCTCTTTTAAAAAGACATAGATTGTCAAACTCTGTTGAATTTTTTTTTCACTTTTGCTCGGGCAGATTTTTTTTCTGATGTGGTATTTAGGATTGGATCTCCTTGCATTTCTTTTCTCTTTCCCTTGATTTCCTCTGGCTTTTACTTTCCTGGTCTGTTTGTTTCTTGTCCCTGTCTCTCTCGAAATTTTCCTCATTATATTGTATAAGTTTTCAGCGGTGGATAACTAAAAACAAATGCACATGGAAAAAAGGGCATTTATCTTTTTTTTTTTTATAATTTATTAACAATGGCAAATGCCACATTTACAAGATTCTAGTGTCCACATTTATGTATAATCTATTTATCCAAATCCCATACTAAAAATATGAGAAATGAATAATGTATATCATATGTGATCTTTTTTATAATGCTCAACAACATTTCTAATTATAAATATGATAAAAACACTTCATATCTTGACAAAAAAGGAAAAAAGTTCTTTGTACAGATAATTTACAAAATTTCTACATGCACTGTACATATATAAAACTAAATATTAGCTATATCCCGACTATCACAAATAGATATAAAGACAAGTGCTAAAACACTATTTTTGAAAATTAAATAAATAACAGATAACTTTAAACTGGTTTAGTTCCTTGCTGGAATTGAATCTGCATCTGTTCCTTGTACTGGTCTTGAAGGTCAAGAGCTTTTTTCTTGAACTCCTCACTCTTTTCCTCATTCTTGTTTACTCCATCTCCTTTCCGGTACATCTGTGGGTGATGCGTTTAATAGCAGTGTTTCATACAGTGAAAAAATTGTTCAACAGATAAGCTGTTTATATCATGCATAACCAAATATGCATACGAAGAAAATGGATACACAAAGAAATCTGCACATTGAAACACTAGCACACACATACACATTTATTTTTTCCTTCTCTTACCTTTATTATATCTTTATTCTTACTTTAGTCTTTACTTGGTCTACCTTTTTCCTTCCATTTCTACTCTTCAACTCTTACTCCCTATTCAAGATATCTCAAACTGATTCTTTTTCCATACACAGCTTTCTTAATCAAGTCACTTCATGAAACAATGTTCCATTCCCCATGATAAGGTTCAAATCAGATAATCACCCAGATGAGGAGTGCCATGCACTAACAAGCACCTATCTTTACCTGACATTATTGAAGTATTTAAATTCACCAAAATGCCTTACCTGAGACACATTAGCACAAGCATACATGTTTCCCAAATCACACGCTTTGTTGGAGTAATCAAAAGCTTTTGTCATATCTTTGCCAATGACGTCCTTCACTCCCTGGATGAAAATACCCGAAATGTAGTAGCAGGAGAATGCATTGTTACCAGTGCATGCTTTGTCCAAGAGTTCTAAACCCTGTTGTTAAATAAAAGTAAGAATATTTTAGTTTCACATACATAAGAGCTTTCCTTCACTCTAATAATGATAAATTTACAAAATCCAGATCTTTGGCAATATATTCTTTATTAATTCTGATTGTCCATCAAATGAAGTTCCTTATCAAGCCTTGCCAATATTCATGGTAAAATCTGGATACCTACCTTATCATAATCCTTTGGCCTCTGTTGAGCTGTGGGTGTATTTGAAACGCACATGAGTCCTCCATTCAAGCAGGAGTCGGGGTCCCCTGCTGAGCACCCCTTCAAGTAGTAGGAGTAGGCCTCATCCATGTTCTGTTTGCCTCCTTTACCCAGGAAACAGTAGTTTGCAAATTTGTAACAGCTCTTTGCATATGATGAATCATCGCAGTTTGTTCTGAATACTTTGGCTGCCTTTTCAAAGTCTTTCTTGACGCCTTCTAGATAGTCTCCCAGTAAGTGGCAACCTATCAAAAATGTGAATCTATAAGTAAAGGTGAAACTGAAATACTATTATTCTAAATCATAAGAGCATTAGGTCTCTCTATATACCTTAGTAATTCTCATAAATGTTCTAAAACTGGAGGTGATTTACTTAACTCAGTTTACATAATGAATAAGATCACATCAAAAGAAAAACTGGAATAAAAAGAGCTTCATAATATTTTACTTTGATCTCCAATAGGTAAACCTTTATATACAACTGGTCTTACATTTTCCCTTCCCATTACCTATGTAGGCTACAATCCCCCAAAATCAAAATCACGGAAAGTTACCCAGTCACAGGAACTTAAATCAGTAATTTTCTGGAATAAAGTCACATAACCAATCATGATTATTTGGTAACAATGGATTTCTCTCACTCTCTACTATCCAAATGTGTCAAAGCTATGCTGTGGAACCCAAATGTCAGTCGTGCACTTTACCCTGCCATGGATACATGGAGGATTCTTTGTTTTCTCGGGTGGGGGTTGGGGGTGGTAGCCCACAGGAGGGGGGTTGCAAGGGGTACAGCCCCTGATTCTGTGTATATCATTTATATTTTACCCGGTAATTTCCCAGGTACCTTTCATGCCCTCCCTACTATTGGGGCCAAGAATGTGGGAGTCTGGGGGATTCCCTGGAATAATTCCTACATATATGCATACTAAAGGGTGAGAGGAATTCATCAATACCAAAACTGTCGCAATCAGCTATGTGATGCTACTTCAGAAATACCCTGAAATTGATGAGCTAATAAAATGTGACATGGAATTGGGGGAGCTGGTTCTGGGGAAAGCCCGCCCCACAAGGATGTTTAATAATACGGCTGTTGGTCTCGGGTAAGCCGGTCTATATTCTACAGAATTACCAACAGATCTCTGATAAGTGAATGCTGGACTACCCTATTGTTCTAGTATTCTTGTGACTATTAGTGTAGTTTTGTCTTCAGTATTGTCACGACCTTAGTTTTTCTTTATCTGTATGTGGTCCTCCAGTTAAAATTTACCCATATTTTACAGCAATTTATTATATAAAAATGCTGTCCTCGGAAATGTGATTTTTCATGTGTGTGTGGAAACGTTTATATAACTACTACCTATAACTTTATCCACTCATACACATCTACAAGTGCTGATCTGACCATTACCAACAGCAGAAGATACCGAAGTCCACACTTATTAATTGTATAACATAAACGCTTACACCACGAGATTCTATTTATAATAAACAGACTTACTGTCAGCTCTCTTCTCACTGAAACACCCGAATCTGTACTCGATTCCAAGATTATCCAAGAATTCCTTAACATCTTCTTCCTTC
>NC_061859.1:26817555-26820055 GCF_019202785.1 Penaeus chinensis
CAGCGTATAAACGAGTTGAAAATAGTATTTTATCTTCCCTCGCTCTCTCTCTCATCCCCCTGTAAGGTGATATCTCTATTCATGATAATTTCCCTCTATTCTCATTCCTATTTTCTCTCTCTGTCTTTGCAAAATGCTTTTTCAAGATAATCTGATAAACAGCACTCCTCTAATCTCCAAGTCATAGCCCGTTCAAAAGAATGATAAATCGAGATACATTCATTGCCTCTCTTCTCTCTAAACCGCAATTCGAGAGCCAAGCCAAAAGTCACCTCATCGGACACTTTTCGCGTCGATCGTTCGTCTTTTGTTTTCCCGCGCTGCGTCTTCGGACAGTTATCTTCACCGTGTTCCTCCTTGCGGCGACGACGAGAGCCGATGAAACGGCTTTATAAGCGTCGTGTAATCGCCTTCCACAAGATTAAATGAGGGATTAGTGGTGCGAGCAGACGAGGCCCTGAAACTCGAGTAATGATGAAGATAAGGACGCTAATGACATCACTTGCGAACTTAACTGACGTTAATATTTCTGCTGGTGATGATAACTCACGCTCTGGTACGGACTCTGGGTGCTGTGTATTTCACTTTCAGTAATTTAATTCATTATACAAATTCTCTATTCGCTGTGACAGGGCAGTGATGGTGATGCTAGCAGGGAAGATTATAATAAAGAAATCAATTTTTGTTCTATTGTTTGTATTCATCATCATCACAATATTGTAAAAAGTAATAAGATAAGACATAACGATGCTAATGGAATAGGACGATGATAATGATGGAAGCAAGGAAAATGACTTAAAATGCATTGTTAACAACAAGATAATAACGATGATTCTGATAACAGATGTGTGAATGATTATGACGATAACTGGGACGATAATGTTAAATATGACAAAAAATATGATTATTAGTAGTTAGCATTACCATCATCATCATAAATCTGTAAAATGATAACAGAGACGTTGGCTTTTCCACATTTTCAATATTAATTATCTTCATAACAATAAAATTATAATAATAGTAATGGCAATGATAACAACAATAACAATAAAAACAGTAATAATAATAATGATAATACAAATTATAATGCTAGTGTCACTTATATAGATGGTGGCAGTGAAATCACTAATATTGATAATGATGATAATAATATCATAGGTAAAATATAGTTATGATTATGTAATGACTATGATAGTTACTATAATATTATTTCTGTCATCTTTATTATCCTCTTTATAATGAATATTATTATTGTTGGCAGTGTTATCATCATCATCATCACCATCAATATGATCATTATCAGCATCATCGTTATTATTATCATCATCATTACTATTATCATTATTATCTTTATCAGTATTATCATTATCATCGTTATTAGTACTGTAGTAGTATCCTTGTTATTATTACTATTATTATTGTTACTAGCGCGACCTGTGGGAATTAAGAGGTGCTTCTCCCCCTCTTTTTCATCCTCCTCCTTCCTCTCGTCTCCTTTCTTCCCTTTCCTTCCCTCCCCCTCTTCCTTTCCCCGTCTCTCTCCACGTTTCCCTTCCCCGTTCTCCCACCCTTTCCTCACCCCCAAATCTTCCTTAAACTCACTCCTCCCTCACACTTTACTTCCCCATACTCTTCGCTTCCTTATTATCTTCCCTCCCTCCCTATCCTTCTTTTCTTTCTGAGCCCCCTCTTCCCCTCTTTTCCTTCCCCACCCTCCCCTCCTCTCTTATTTCCATTCCCCATCTCCCTTTCCTCTTTAATTCCCCTTCCCCTCCATTTCTCCTTCTCACCCTGTCTTTCTTAAGTCCCCTTTCTTCTCCCCCTTCCTTTCTTTCTCTCTTCCCTTCCTTCTTTACCCCCCCCCCCCGCCCCCTTTGATAGTCTGTAAATAATAAATTTGCATAAATTGACAGTCTAACTATTTCAGTGCATTGTACTTGCCTCCAAGAAGAATGAAGATAATAATAATGCTAATAATACTAACAGTAAGAGTAATAACAATAATGATTATGACAGAGTAGGATTTTAATAGATGTGTTTTATGATACATTTATGCGTCTAAGTGTGTGTGTGTGTGTGTGTGTGTGTGTGTGTGTGTGTGTGTGTGTGTGTGTGTAATGTATATGTTGCCAGGCGTAACGTGCGGACGGACAATTCTAAAGTGATCATAATATAAATCAATATTATTATTATTGTTATTTGTACCATTATGATCATTATCATTTTCATTATCTTAACATTATTGCTGTCATTATTATCTTTATTATACTTATTATTATTATTATTATTTTCATTATAATCATCATTATTACTATTGTCACTGTCGTTATTATCACTGTTATTGTTATTCTTACTCTTATAATTATCGTTTTTATTACTGGTATAATTATTATTATTAACATTACTGTTATATTCGTTATTTTGATCATTGTTAGTAGCAGTGCTTATATCATTAACATTACTAACATTATCATCATAATCATTATCATTATCATTATCA
>NC_061859.1:26847555-26850055 GCF_019202785.1 Penaeus chinensis
GGCTGGGAGGAGGGGAGGAGGGGAGCGAGACGGTGGAAGTGAGGAGAGATGGGGGAGAAGAGAACTGGAGAAGGAGAGGGAGGGGGGGGCGAGGTTCAAGAGGTTTGAGTCGTAGACTAGAGTCAAAGGAACCTATAGGAGTCAAAGTTTTACAAAAGTGAGATGACTATGTGTATTTGCGTGCGAGCGTGTGTGTGTGTGTGTGTGTGTGTGTACGTACGTGCGCGTAGAGCTAAAAGAAAGAAGGAAAGGCGAAGACGGGAGAGGAAAGAGGTGGAAAGGCAAAGACGAGACGAAGATAGCGAAGCGAGACTCCTTTACGGTCTCACAACCACCAGACGAAACGAAAAGGAAAAGGAGAAGAAAACACAAGGAGAAAAAATACGCAATATGAAATGAAAACGAATCGAAGAAAGAGGAACGCCGGGATTTGCTCTCCTCCGAAAGCCTTGGCCGGAGTTCCCCTATCGTCTCGCCCAGAGAAACTCGCTCGCCAAACCTTAATTGCAAAGATACAGCTTATTTACCACACTCCGCGGGGCAAACTTCGGGCATTTCAAGTTTCCAGGCCCGGAGGAGGGATATTGGAGAAAAAAGGCAGTTGTCGAATTCCAGAAGAAAAGATGGCTAATAGAACATTACTGTTGTGTATCTTTGGGTGTGACTGAAAATTTAATGGAAGGTGCACATACACATTAATCAATTAGTTGATTAATATACACATATGTGTGTGTGTGTGTGTGTGTGTGTGTGTGTGTGTGAGTGTGTATGTATATATACATATATATATATATATATATATATATATATATATATATATATGTATATAAATGTGTATATATATATGTATATGTGTGTGTGTGTGTGTGTGTATATATATATATATATATATATATATATATATATATATATATATATGAGCACAAACACAAACTGTGGAGAGATAAACGGGAGAGATAGTGAAATGGGGAAGAAAGAGACCAGAGAGAGATAAAGAGAGACGTAGATCTGTAATCTAATTTGATTTAAATAGACAGTATGGAGAATTGGTTATACAGAGTAGCTTTAAACATAGCTGAAATGCATAAAACGATAAGAATAAGAATAAGAATATAGATAATAATAATAATAATGATAATAAGGATGACAATGACATTGATAATAACGATAATGATAATAATGATAGTAATAATAGTGATAACAATAATAATAACAATGGTAATGATGATTATGATAGTAATGACAATAATATCAATGATAATGATAAAAATGATAATAATATCAAGAATGATAACAATAATAATAATATCAAGAATGATAATGATAATAATAATAATAATGACGGTAATGATAATGATAATAATAATAATAATCTTATTAATAACAATAATGATAATTATACAAATTATAATAGTAATAATAATAATAAATAATAATAATAAAAGTTATAGTAACGTTAATGATAGTGATACAAACTATCGTAATAATAATAATTGTTATTATAATGATAAGAATAGTGAAAATGATAATAATAATATCAACAACGACAACAAGAAGCAACAAAGTAGAAAATTAGCTGTCTATACGAAAATAAATGAAGAGAAACACACCGATGAAGAGGAAAGGAGTAAATAAATGAAGAGAAACACATACAAGAACAGAAAAACACGCCGACATCTTTGCAACTTTTCCCGGTCTATTTATCTTCCTCTTCCTTTTCCTCATTCGATCATCGATCTGTTTTAGTTCCCAACATTTAGCAATATCCTTCTTCCTCTTCCTGAAGTCTTGTGTTGCCTTCCTTCATTGCATCCTGGACTGCCTTCCTGAGAATCCCATTCCGTTTTCCTCTCGCGGTTAAGTGCTTCCCTGAGGCAATATCGTAGTCTACCCTTCCGTTTTCTCTCGATCCTTCGTTTTCCTTCGTCTTTTCACTGTCTCCGTTTTCTTTGTAGTTTTTTTTTTTTTTAGGTTCTTTTCTTTCTCTTTTTTTTTTTTTTTTTTTTTTTTTTTTTTTTGCTTCGGGGGATTTATATGCTTGTCTCCTACCTTCCTATCCCTTCTCCTTCTCTCTCATCTCTCCCTCCTATTCCCTTGCTTCCCTTTCCCCCTCTATGTTTACTTTTCTTTCCTTTGCCTCCCATTCCACCTCTCTCTTCTTCTTTCTCCTTTTCTATGCTTCCCTTCTTTCCTCTCCACGCTTCCCTCCCCTTCCCTCTCCCTCTTCTTCTCTTACGTCCTTTTAATTCTCTCCCTCTTCCCTCTACACATTTCTCTCCCCTTCCCTCTCTCTTATCCTTTTCATTCTTGCCTTCTTCCCTTTCCCCCTTATCTCTCCCCTCCTCTCTTCCTCTCCTTCCCCCTTTCAGCCACTCGCCCTCCTCCCTCACCCTCTGCTCTCTCTCTCTCTTTACCCGTTTCTATCCCTCCGCTCTCCCCTCTCCCTTCCCCTCTTCCTCTCCTTCCCCTTTCCGCCCCTCTTCCCTCTTCCCCTTCCTCT
>NC_061859.1:26875411-26882911 GCF_019202785.1 Penaeus chinensis
CCTTAGATTTTCTTGGCCAGTCTTTCTGGTATTTATTTCAGAAGTGGGTTTCGCGTCTTATTTTAGTGAGCTTTCTTATTTGTGATTTTCTCTGGTTTTCTTACCCCCCTCTCTCTATATCAATATCTATATGTATATCCATCTATCTATCTATATATATACCTGTCTATCTATCCATCTATCTATCTATTTATCTTTCTATTTATCTATCTACCTATATATCTCCTCTCCCTCTCTCTCTCTCCGCTCTCTTTTCTCTCTTCTCTCCCCTCATCTCTCTCTCTCTCTCTCCTCCTCCTCGTCTCTCTCTCTCACTCCTCTCTCACTCTCTCTCTCTCTCTCTTCTCTCCCTCTCTCTCACTTTCTCTCTCTCTCTCTCTCTCAAGTCTCTTTCTCTCTATCTCTCGTCTCCTCTCTCTTTCTCTCCTCTCTCGTCTCTCTCCTCACTCTCTCGCTCTCTTCTATCTCTCTCTCTCTCTCTCTCTCTCTCTCTCTCTCTCTCTCTTTCTCTCATCTCTCTCTCCTCTCTCTCATCTCTCTTTGTATCACTCTGCCTCTCTCTCTTCTCTCTCATCTCTCTCTCGCACTCTCTCTCCATCTCTCTCTCTCTCTCTCTCTCTCGCTCTCTCTCTCTCTCTCTCTCACTCTCTCCTATCTCTCTCTTATCTCTCTCTCTCTCTCTCGCTCTCTCTCTCTTCTCTCTCTCTCTCTCTCATCTCTCTCTCTCTCCCTCGTCTCATCTCCTCTCCTCTCTCTCTCTCTATCTATCCTCTCGCTCTCACTGTCTCTCTCTCTCTTCTCTCTCTCTCTCTTTAGCCGTACGGTCTTTTGTTTGCTTCCAGCCATTGGATGCAAATCCGTCGCCGATATGATATCGGATCCCTTGTGCCATTTTCGCTCAGCCTGAAGCCTGCGCTGGGGGGAGGGGGGGGGGGGGTTTAAAGGGCGTTTTTCAAGTCAAATCATTTTTTTTTTTTTCCTCTTTTCCTCTCTCTCCCCTCTCTTTTTTTTTTATCTTTCCCCCATCTCTCTCCTCCCCATCCCCCTCTCTCCCCTCTTCCTCCCCCCAACCTCTCCTCTCTCTCTCTCTCCCCTCCCCCCTCTCCCTTTCCCCCCTCCCCTTTTTTTGCTGTTGCCATTCGGTGTCATTTCCAAAGAGCTTTTTATTTTTTTAAATTTCTCCACATTTTCTTTTTTTCTCCTTTTTCGTTACTATTTGGGGGGTTTTTTTTCGTTCACCCCGGGGTTTGGGTTTTCTATCTTTTAGAGCCCTTTTTCTGTTTTTTCTTCTATCTTTTTTTCCCCCTCCGTCCTTCCACTCTCCTCCCTTTTTCTCTACACCTCTCCCCCCTACCCCTCCCTCCTCTCTCAACAAAAAAATTTAGAGGGTTGTGTAATATGTATATGTAAATGTAGAAAAATATAAAAATATAAATATAAAATAAAATAAATTAATAAAAAATTTATATATATGAAAAATGAAAATTTTATATTTAATAATATATAATATTTTACAAACACACACACACACACAACACCACAACACAACACAAAACAAAAACCACACAGGGGTTTTTTGGGGGGTTTTGTGTGGTTTTTTAAAAATATAAACTGAAAAAAGCAATTTTGCAAAGGGCGGTTACCACCCAGAACACGAAGTCATTTTACGGTGGTATCTATCTCCTGTTTGTTTTAAGGCAAAAGGGGGAAAAAACGGTCATTTTCAGCCGGTCTTTTTTGAGCTGCTCGAAGGAGGGGCCCTTTTGGGGCTTTTCCCTTTTTAAGAAGCACCTTTTTTCCGGGAGGGGGGCGGGGCTTTGGGGGGCCTTTTTCCGGGGTTTGTTTGGGGGTCCTGCCTTTTGGTCCTGTTTTTTCCCCCCCACCCCTCCCCCCTTTTACCCTTCACTCCCCTCCTTTCTTCTTTTCTCGCTCTCTCCTCTTTTCACTCTCTCTCTCTCTCTCTCCCCTTCTTCTCTCTCTCTTTTCCTTCTCACTTTTCCCCCTCTCTCTCGTCTCCATCCCCTCCCCTTTTCTCTCTCTTCTCCACTCTCTCCTTTCCCCTCACCCTACTCCTCGCCTCTCCCTCTGGGTTTTCCCCAACTCTCTCCCTCTCCTCTCTCCTCTCCCCTCTTTTTTTCCCCTCTCCCCCGCTCTCTTCTCTCTCTCCCCCTTTCTTCTCTCTCTTCCCCCTTCCTCTTTCTCTCATCTCTCCCCTCCATTTTTTCTTTTCTCCCCCTTCTTTTTCTCTCTCTCCCCTCATCTCTCTCATCCCCCTTTTTCCCCCTTTTTCCTCTCTTTTTCTCCCCCATCCCCCCTTCTTTTCTCCCCTCTCTCTCTTCCCTCCCCTCTCCTCCCCCCTTCTTTTTCTCTCCCCCTCTCCTCCCCTCTCCCCCTCTAAAACCTCTCTCCTCTCTCCTCTTCTCTCTCTCCAACCCTCTTTTTCTCTCTCTTTCTCTCTCCTCTCTCCTCTCTCCTCTCCTCTCTCTCTCTCTCTTTCTCCCCACCTCTCTCCCCTCTCCCCTCTCTCTCTTAAACTCTCTCTCTCTCTCTCTCGGGCGCGCGCCCGCGGGGTTTGTGTGGGTTTTGTGGTTTTGTTCGTGTGTTTTGGGGCGCGCGCCCCGTGTGTTTTTTGATTTGGGGGTGTTTCTTCCCTTACTTTTCTATCCATCGATATTTCTGATATGTCAATCAATATCCATCGTCAAACTGTGATCTTTTTTCCCCGGCCATTCCCCTAGCCGCGGGAAAACCAGGAACCCTTTCCCCCGTCGGCCCCCCTTTCGAAAGGCCCGCGTCCCCCGCCCTTCCCCCGGGAAACAAATGAATACCCAAAGGGGGCCATCCGGTTTGGCAGGGGAAGCCAGCGCTGGTCGCGAGCAAGCAAGCGAGTTTCATCACCAAATGGGGGGGAAAGGAAATCCCAAACACACCCCCCTGCAATAGATAAACGGTTAAAGGGCGGCAAAACCCCTTTTTGACCTTTGGGGGAAATAGTTCCCCGGACGGACAGTCGCAGGGGGCCCGGCCCCGCGGGGGAGGGGGGGAAGAGAAGGGGGGGGGAAACCCACCTGCAGTTCACTTGGGGAAAGGGATATGCATTTGCATATTATACATGTATAAAAAACCCTAAATATAACATATATAGGTGTGTGGTGGTGGGGTTGTGTGGTGTGGTGCGTGTCGTGTGGGGGGTGTTTTGTGTGGGTGCAGGGGTGTGCGGGTGTGTGTGTGCGTGTGGGGGTGCGTGTGTTGGTGTGTGTGTGTGTGGGGATAGATACAAATTTTTTTTTTTTTTTTTTTTTTTCAACCCATTCATTCCACCTCAGGACTTTACCCTTTTTAAATTCACAATTGAGGGGTTTAATAGGGCAGTCTAAACCCTTGCCTGTTTGGGATGCCCTTCCTAAAAAAACCGCTTTCGGCGCGCTAACACTTGGCCGGGGGCGGGGGATTTTTCCCCTTCTCAAGGGCGATACGCCCTTTTTTCCCCGCCCGGAGTTTCGGGCTCGACCAGCGTAAAAAGCACGGGGCATTTTTAGGGGAACCGCCGCGACGGGAATTGAACCCGGGCCCAAACGAGGGTCGGAGTCCAGTGCTCTAACCACTTTAACCATCGGCTGTCATATATATATATATTATATAATATATATATATTGATATAAATATGTGTTTGTGTGTGTTGTGTTGCATGTATAAGTATATGAATATGAATATATATTTATATTATATATATTATATATATATATATATATATATACATAATACATATATATAATATATATAATGTGTGTGTGTGTGTGTGTGTGTGTGTGTGTGTGTGTGTGTGCTGTACATATGCAGCATGTACACAGCATGCGCAGGAACCCGAGAGGCGCCGCGCAACGGGCCGGCCGTAGACCCATAACAGCGACCGTCATGCAAGCCTCAGGAATAGACTAAAGGGAAGTCAAGGCCACACGACCGCATGAGTTTTTTGCAACCTGCAGACTCTCGCGCGAAAAGATTCCAGGGTCAGATTACACTAAAAGCAAAATATGGCGGATTTCGCACATACTGCTCGCCTCGCATTGTGGTAACGCAACAAAAAACAGCGAAAAAGTTGCATGAGTCCCGAAGTGTCATGCAAGTCTGCGGACATTGTGGGTTGGACGTGATCTCAACAGCTTATGTAAATAAAGGGAAAAAGGTGAGGTGAAAACTTTAGAAAAATATGCTTACATATACACGCAAACGCACAGAACGGCACAAATATACACGTGACCATATTCACAGCACAACACGCACACCCACATGGGAGCTGACACACCACATAGATACGTAAATAGATAAATAAATAGATAAAATATACATATGTATGTTTATATATATAAACATATAAAGGGGTATGCACACGCGCATAGTTGGATATAAATATATATATATATATATATATATATATATATATATATATATATATATATATATATATATATATATATATATATATATCTGTGTGTGTATGTGTGTGTGTGCGTGCAAGCAACCCTCCCCCCCCCCCCCCCCCATTACTCAATCATCAACACGAGGCCAGCAAAGCATAATTCCTCCCGCGGCAGCACCAGCAGGGCCAACCCGAGAGAGAGAGACAGCGTGAGGACAAGGCAGCTGCTGGAGACGTCCCCTTCAGCCCTTCCCCTTCGCCTCCCTTTCACCCTTCCCCCTTGCCCCCTCCCCCCTTCCGACTCCCACCCCCTCCCCCTGCTGCGCCCATAGGTGAGCATGCACTCACCTGGGCGGCCGGAGTGTTGCCACCCGCTGCTCTTTTGTTTCTCGGAGCTTTTATTGCGTGTGAATATGGAGTTATTATTGCCAACGCGGTGCGCTGTTTATTTATGCATTCGCTGGCTTATATATGTTCTTTTGGCACCATTTCTTTTGAAACTGCTCCATCAAAACAGCCTAAACTTATGTAAATCTATTTCAGTTAAAGAATTAGAGTATTTAAATCGGGCCTTAAATGGTAGTAAAGATGCACTCGTTATACCTGTAACACATAATGTTATACCAGAATATCATAATACATTTTTTTTCTTGACTAGGTTATCGCAAACTGCCTCTTTAACAAGAAGAAAGTAACCTTATCTGTCCTCACCGACAATGGAGACGGTAATGCAATATCTCCTCAATCATCCTGCTTTATATGAATTCCACTTTTGGCTCTCAAAAGGCTGGAAACATAAGATCATAATAAGAATACTGCAAAGAGGAAGTGGGAGTTTCCTTACAATGATTTTGCTTAACTCATTCGATTTTTTCCACATATGGTAATGATACTGCAGCTTCAAGCAGCTTCATTATCATTTATTACGAGTCATATCAAAATTCATAGTTTTAATCTTAATGTTCATTCTTGATGATTCATTCCGGTTGTTCCACGATTTCTTTATCCCCCTCTCTCTCGCTCTCGCTCTCCTTCTCTCTCACTCCCTCCTCTCTCTCTCTCTCTCTCTCTCTCTCTCTCTCTCTCTCTCTCTCTCTCTCTCTCTCTCTCTCTCTCTCTCTCTCTCTCTCTCTCTCTCTCTCTCTCTCTCGCTCTCTCTTTTCAGTTTCTTTTTTTCAGAGACGAATGGCCCTTTCTCTCACTCTGTCTTATTAGTTCCTTGACTGAAAAGCTTGATTCATTTCGGGCCAGCGGAAGACGTGTGACTCGTAATTGCAAGACCAGCCTGGGAGTTATGCGTAAAATGTTTTTTTTTTTTTTTCCTTCTTCTTCTTCTTCCTTGTGTGCTCATATGCAACAAAAATCTATATCAAGAGGAAAATATATTTATGCGTGTGTATATTTTATGAATGTGTGTGCATTCGTAACAAAAATCTTTATTACCACCTGCAACTTAAAGTATATAGATGTTTGCATAAGCGAAAGATATCTTTGAATGTTTGTTTGTCTTTACAGTTAGACTTACAAAGTTTATGTTGTTGCCGTGGTAATTGTCCGTATTTGCCGTTTCGCACTGAGTCGTTGGTAGATAGTATGATATATAGTATAATGTATGATATAGTAAATATATATATTATTTTATAACAGTGATATATATATATAAGATAGTTATGTAGGTATAATGGGTGTGTTTGTGATGTAATAAATATATATATGTTTATATATAATTTTTATATAATAAATATAGTGGTGGTGTGTGTGTGTGTGTGTGTGTGTGTGTGGTTTGTGGTATGTGTGTGTGCTTGTGTGTTAGTGTTGTTGTTTTTTTGTAGTGTTGTTGGTGCGTGAGAAAGAGATACATAGGTAGATAAATAATGAAGAAGAGAGAGAGAGAGAGAGAGAGAAAGGTTAGAACAGAGAACAAATATGAATATTAGTATATATATATATTATATAATATATTATAAAATATATATAAGTGTGTATTGTGTGTGGTGTGTGTTGTGGTGTGTGTGTGTGTGTGTTGTGTGGTGTGTGTTGTGTGTGGCGTATATGATGGATATGTTGTGTGTGTGTGTTTACGTATATTTTATATAGTAAATTTATATAGTATAGTAATATATATATATATATATAATATATATATATATATGCCTTAATATATATATAAATGTATGTATGTATATATTAGTATATATATATTGTTTATATATATAATAATCACATATATATATATATATTGCAAATATATATAACTAATATATATAATTTTATATGCAATTTATATAGTATATGTTTTTATATTTATATATAGGAGTATAATATATAAATATATTATATATAGATATTTTTGTGTGTGTGGTTTGTGGGTGGGTGTGGTGGGTGGTGTGCGTGTTGTGTGTAATAAATATTATATATGTGTAAATATATTTTTATATATAGTTGAGATATATTTTATTATTATAGTATTATAATATATATAACTCATATAATAATATATATACATATATAGGATATATAAATATATTTATATAATATATATGTTGTGTGTTTGTGTGTGTGGGGTTGGTGTGTTGTGGTGTATACAATATCTACTGGTATGTAATATAGTTATGTTATTATATATATTATAGATATGTAGAGATATAGAGTTATTGGTGTGGGGTGGGTGGTTGTGTGTGTGTGTGGTGTGTGTTAGGGGGTGGTGTGTGGGTGTGTGGGTGGTGTGTGGTGTTGGGGGGGTGTGTGTAGTTTGCATGTGTGTGTTTTTTGTGTGGAGGGGGTGGGTGGGGTGGGGGGGTGGTGGGGAGGGTGTGGGTTGGGGGTGGGGTGTGTTTTATGGTGTGTGGGGGGGGTGTGTGTGTTGGGTTGTGTTGTGTGTGTGTTGTTCTGTGTGTTTTGTGAGTTGGTGCGTTGTGGGTGGTGGGTGGGGGTGTGGGTGTGTGGTAGTGGTGTGTGTGTGTTGAGGTGGGTGTGTTGTGGGGGTGATTGAGTGTGTGTGTGTGTGTGTGTGGTGTTGTTTCGTGTGTGTTTTTTGTGAGTGCGGGGTGGTGTTTGTTGTGGGGTTGGGAGGTGCGTGT
>NC_061859.1:26910411-26912911 GCF_019202785.1 Penaeus chinensis
GCAACTCTACCAAGGCTAATGCGAAACTACAACAAACGTGTCGGATTCAATCTGAAGTTCGGCAAAACTTGGCAAAACTCTAGTGCAGGCTATGCAATGTCAAGTGAAGTTATTTTTCTACGCTGCTTTTTTATTTTATCTGTTTGGCACGTTGTGTGTGTGTGTGTATATATATATATATATATATGCGCGCACGCGCGCGCGCGTGTGTATGTGTGTGTGTGTGTGTGTGTGTGTGTGTGTGATTTAGATAGATAGATGAATAGATAGGTAGGTAGGCAGATAGATAGATATACAGATAGATATAGATATCGATGTATGCAGTGCATCATCATAGAGCAAAGCAAGGTGTACAATATCTATTCCTGAGCTTGTTTTTTTAAGGTCAAAGTTTAAAGCTTTATTAACTGTTTTGTGTACACCTAATAATTTGTAATATTTTCCCATTAACTGCACGCGCTTTATAACAAAATAACAGAGTGAATAGCAGAATTTCGTTTGATCACTTTCCCCACTCATTATGAGTCAAAGGTAAACCTGCGTTCGTGAACTCTGCCATTAATATATTTCTTTTAAATACGTTATGCAAACACCATGCCAATTTGTGTTGAAATTTCAAATGGAAGATGGAAGGGAAAAATCACTGCATTTGCTCGCGGAAATATAATCCTTGACATATTTACCCTCATTAGACGGAAAAAGGAAGATGTCATTACGCTGAGGAGGACATTACCTGGAAAATCTGCGAAGACCAGATTAGCGCAAGTTGCAACGAAGCTAAATACAAAGAAACTGATAACAGACAAACACTGGATTAGAGGGTTAGATTTCATTAGCCTGCAGGGAGATTAGAAGAAGAGAATTCGATTAGGAGATTGGAATTAGAGAGATTAGAAGTAGATAATAACGAGGAAGTGAATGATAACGACGATGGATGGAAAGAAAAGGCTGATCAAAAAAACAAGGCAATGCGTGGCGCATGTTGCAAGCACCTCTGCCTCGAGGCGGTCCGGGTCTCGGTCATCCTTTGACGCAGGAATTATGTGACAAAGAAAAGCGAGATTTTACAACTTATCTCTTTATTTGTGATGAATACACACATACACATGTACAAATCACACATACATACACATAAGTACACATCTTAATACACGCAAGTACACACACTAAAATGCACACACGCTTAAATACACACAAGTACACACATCAAGATATACATGTACACCTAGATACGCAGATACATATATAAACACATACGGGTACACAGAGACCACACAGACCCTCTCACTTACACACAAACACTAGCGAGCGACGAGAGGAAAATCAGCGTCGAGAAAAAGGATGGAAGCAGGAAAGTGAGATAAAGAGAAGTTGGGAGAAGAGGAAAAGGAGGAGAGAAAGGGGGAGATGCACAAAAGGAGGTAAAAGGGAAGTCGAAACAGAAATAAGCATAATGAGACGACCGCGATGATTATGAGGCAGATAATAAGGGTAATAATTATAGAAGGCCTAGTGATAATGATTATCATACTGACAATATCACCGACAGTAATGACGATAATTATATGGATTACAGTTGTAACAATGATTATGATAATCATGATAATAAACATATTAACGATTATAATAACGATAATAGTAATAATAATAAAACTAATTATGATGATATTAGTAATAATAATAATGATGATTATGATGATAATGATAATGATAATAATAAACATTATAATAATAATAACAATTGTTATTGTTATCATTATTATTATTACTATTATTATTATTATTATTATCATTATAATTATTGTTTTTATTATTATTATTATTATTATTATTGTTATTATTATTATTATTATAATTATCATTATTATTATTATTATTATTATTATTATTATTATTATTATTATAATGATAACAATAATGATAATAATAACAGTGATAATGATAATACCAACAACAGTAATAATAATAATAATAATGATAATAACAATCATTATAACAGCAATGATGATGATGATGATGATGAAAATAACAATAATAAGAAGAATTAATAATAATGATAAAACTAATGATAATAATAATAATAATAATAATAATGAAAATAACAATAATAATGATGATAATAATAATAATAATAATGATAATAATTATGATGATAATGAAAAAATAATAATAACAATAACAATAATAATGATAATAATAATAATAATAACAATAGTGATAATGATAATAATAATAACAATAATGATAATATGATAATTATAATAATAATAATAATAATAATAACAATAACAATAATAAAGATAATAATAACAATGATGATGATAATAACAGCAACACAATAATATTATTGATAATAATGATAAAGATAATAATAATAATAATGATAATTATCATCATCATCATCATCATTATTATTATTATCATTATTATTATTATTATTATTATTATTATTATTATTATTATTATTATCATCATTATTATTATTATTACTATTAACATC
>NC_061859.1:26935411-26937911 GCF_019202785.1 Penaeus chinensis
ACACACACACACACACACACACACACACACACACACACACACACACACACACACACGCGCGCGCGCGCGCGCGCAAATAAGACAAACGCGCTGTACACACACCTCCGCCGGCGAGGTGGTGTCCCCAGCGCATAGAAAACGGCGGCCGAGCGGCGCCCGACCGCCATAACCACATCATGACATCGGGCTCGGCAATGCTATTACTCCAATACTATTACCCTCCTCTCCCTCCCCGCACGCGTCCCGGCCGGAGTAAGCCGAAGAGAAGGACCTCGGGAGTAACTTCCTAACTCTGCGGCTAAAGTTAGCAGTCATCAGGCACCGCATCCCGCCTCTAACTTCCCCTAACACACAAACTTGGCCTCGACTCGTGAGACAGCAGGCGAGCGGTGGCAACGTGGCCGCGTGAAAGGAGGGGAAAAGGGACAAGAAAAATTACAAATATATTCTTCTTCCTCTCTTCTCCTTGTCAGTCTTTGTGCAGTAGTTTCCACATATGATTCTCCTGTTGTTGCCTTTTTTTCTTTAAAAAAAAAAAAGACTTGTGTTTGTTTATTTTTAAAGGATTTTTTTCTTTCTGCTCCACACAACAAGCGAAGTATCTGAACGACGTAATTTCTTTCAACCGCCATCCTCTCTTTTAGATAAACATATTTCAAATAAGCCGTTCTTTCTCGCAAACTTTATTTTTTTGTGATGGGAAAAGGGATCCTTTCAGTTTAACGAAGCTTTTGTGTTTGTTTGTAAACATTCTTTAAATTGTAGTTTCTTTTCACGTCTTCAAAAACTCGGATCACAATACAATAATTTTTCGCTTAGAGGAAAATTGAGTGAAGAATATTTCTTTTCATTCATCTCTTCTGCCATGAGTCGCTTAAATGAGGGAATTATAAAGAGAAAATAACAGTCACATAAAGGTCGAAAGGAATAATGAACAAGAAAATGAAGCAAGACATACATTCATCTTAATAAGGATAATGGAACTTAAAATAATGTGAAAAATCAGTAATAATAATGATAATAATAAGAAGGAGAATGATAATAAGAATAATTACAATAATAAGAATAAGAATTAGAATAAGAATATTAATAACAGTAATAATAATGATAATAATAATGAAAATAATAAAGATAATAATAATAACAATAGTGATAAAAATAATAATGATAATAATTATGTAATAATGATAATAGAAATGATATGGATGATGAGAATAATAATGATAATGATAATAAGAAGAAGAAGAAGAAGAGGAAGAATGACAAAATAATCATTCTATTATTATTATAATAATAGTAACGATAATAGTGATAATGATAATAATGATAATAATAATAATGATAATAATAATAATAATTACAATAATGATAATGATGATGATGATAATGATGATGATAATAATAATAATAATAATAATAATAATAATAATAATAATAATAATGATAATTTTACTAGCAATAATGATAACTATAGCCATACACCAAGAAACACAGTTATGGTAACTATGATGATGGAAGTATGCTTATAAAATGTCACAATTATTGAGATATAAGATTAAACAGAATCCTTTGCTCTCCCAATCAGACTTCAAAAGCCTTGAATAACGAAGACATTTCTGCCCTCGACTAAAAATCTAGCGAAATCCTGCGTGAATATGGATTTGCCATTTCAGGTTCAATTGGCGTCACGCACAGACGCCGATAAATTGCCTACTTTTTAATGGGAGGTTCAATTTACTGTCAAGAAAAAAATAAAGAAAAGTCTTTTAGGATATTTTGTTTGTTTGTTTGAAAGTAGACAATTTTATCTAAGATTATGAATTGAGCTTAGAAGCGAGATGAAAGAAAACCCTTTTGAAAACTCACACGTTCAAGTTAAATTCAACTTACAAGTTGATAAAATTCAGTATAGAGAAAACTGCAATCGACTAAAGAGTAAACACCGAGCCTTTTTTCTCTTCGGCCAATGGAATTTCCATGTTTGGTTCAGCTTTCTATGTTAACCATCGCAGTTTTTCTCTCCTGCGGTACACGAGGGTCGTAACGTGCAGTTTATTGCATCATATCGTTGCCTCCTGGGCTCTCTGGGGGTTATAACTTGCGTGTGTATATTAGTCTATGTAAAATGTGTCTGACTTTAGTGGAACTCACAGCACTGTATCAGAAAGGTAAGAATGTATAGATTTATTAATATCTGATACTATCATCATCATCATCATTGTTATTATTATCATTATCATTATTATTATTATTGTCATCATCATCACCATCATCATTATTGTTAGTAGTAGTAGTATCATTATCAATATTATCATTATTATTATTATCATTACTATTATTTTCATAATAATCATCTTTATGGTTATCATTTTATTTATTATCATTATTCTTATTGTTATTATTATTATCAACATTATTATCATTATCATCAGCATCATTGTCATTATTATTATTACTATTATCAAAGATATTATTATCATTGACATCGTTGTCATTATTA
>NC_061859.1:26940411-26945411 GCF_019202785.1 Penaeus chinensis
GCGTGCAATCGTATAATTCACGGACCTATTTGATTAGTAAGAAAAACCTCAGAGATTAGTTCAGCTGTTAAATTGTGTTCGCGGGCTTTCAGCTGCGTCCAATCAACAGCTGTCAGACGGCGTTACTCCCAACACACGAATGCTCACGGAGTTTATTTTGTCGAGAGAACGTGGCAATATTTCCATGAAATTTTGCCAAGAGAAATGGTTGATTTTAATGGCAGCTGTTTCCCTTCTATTCAACGGGCCTGCAGAGCAGCCAAACGATTCTGCTCGACTGCGTATTGTATCACTCTAGCCGTCTAGCTCTCTCTTTCCTCCTTCTGAAGTGAATGCGCATTTGCACCTCTCCCTCTCTCTCTCTCTCTCTCTCTCTCTCTCTCTCTCTCTCTCTCTCTCTCTCTCTCTCTCTCTCTCTCTCTCTCTCTCTCTCTCTCTCTCTCTCACACACACAAACACACACACACACACACACACACACACACACACACACACACACACACACACACACACACGTATACATGCACACATACATACACACACACACACACACACACACACGTATACATGCACACACACAGACATGTATATGCACAGGCACATACACACATGCTCGCTTTTTATACATGCATCGGCGCAAGGACACACATTTTCCATTTTCCGAAGGAGATCGGGATGTCGTGGCACCACGGTAAAGTCTTCCCGAAACGACGCCACACAACGATGATATTGCAGCCAGAGCATGTCTTGTCACCGTAGCTCACGATCTTTCAGGGTTATGCCTCCTCTCCCTCGCTCCCCTCCTCGCTCTCCCTTCCCTCCCTTCCTTCTCTCTTTTCTTTTCCTTCCGCCCATCTCTCTTCTCCCTCCCCTTCCTTCCTTCCTTGCTATACTTCTCTCCTCTCCAACACCTCCTCTCTTTCCTATCCCTTCCCCTACAACTTTGCGCTTTCCCATACAAAAGTCTTAGGTCTTACAACCCCGGTTTCACTTACTGTCCTGCCTATAATTCCTCCTTTCCTTTTCAATTTGCTTTTTTTCATTCTCTCCCATACCCTTACTGTCCCCCTTTTCCTTCTTTTCATCACCTCCTCTCTTTCCTATCCCTTCCCTTACAACTTGGCGCTTTCCTACACAAATGTCTTGGGTCTCACAACCCCACTTTCACTTACCTTCCCCCTTTCCTTTCTTTTCATTCCTCTCCTTTCTCTCTTCCTTTCCTTCCCTCTCCTTCCTCCCTCCCCCCCTTTCCTCTTTGCTTTCTAGTGAGTAAGTCTTTCAACCGCACTTCCACTTGCACGTCCAAACCCGATTTCACTTATTTCACTCTGCATTTTTCACTATCCACCATTCACCCTTTTCTTGCTTCCTTCCAGCCCCCTCCGTCCCGTCCATCCTCTCCCTCCTACTCCCTCTCTTCCCCTTCCTCCTCTCCCTCCCTTCTCCTCTTCCCTTCCTTTTATCCTCCCCTCCCTAAGTCCTAGGGTATCCACTCTCCTTCGCTTCCATCCCTTCTTCTCTTTCCTCCTTCTCCTCTCTCCTTTCGTTTCCTTCGCCTTCTGATGCAAAAGCCCTAGGTTTTCCAACTCCGGTTTCACTTATTCCACTCTCCTCCCTCTCTTCAGTTCTCTATTCCCCCTTCCCCCTTTCCCCTTTATCCACCTTTTCCTTCCTCTCCCTTCCTCCTATTTCTTCCATCCTTCCCTTTATTTTCCAATAGATCCCAACCAGGGTGTAAGTTTCTTTTTTTTTCTTTCTCGCCATTCTTTCCCCTATCCGTTCCCCTTTTTTCTCCTCCATCCCATCCCCTTTCCTTTACACCTTCCTTCCCTCCCCCCCCCCCCTCTCCCCTCTTCCCCTCATTCCTTTTCCTCCCTTTTTTCCCTCTACGCCTTTCCCTCTCGTCGCTGTCAGATACATTAGTCTAAGGTTTTGCAACCCTAGTTTCACTTACACTTCTCCTCCCTTCTTCCCCCCTTGCTTGCCTTTGTTAATTCCTTCCCTTTACACTTTCTATATTATCCCCTCCATCCCCTCCCCTTCTCCTACCCCCTCCCATTCCTCCCCTCCTTCGCTTCCCTTTCCTCCTTTCCTTCGCCTCCAATACACAAGTCTTCGGTCTTTCAACCCCGGTTTTAGTTACTTCCCTCCACCCTCCCTTTCCCTCCACCCCTTCCCTCTCTCTCCAGCACTCTCCCTTGATGCCCTCTCTCTCACACCTCCCTTCTTACCTCTCTTCACATCTTTCCTTCTATTATCTTTCTTGACTTGGCCTTCCCATGCATAAGTCTTAGATCCTGAAACTCCAGGTTCACCCTCCCTTTCTCTCCCTCTTCACCCCTTCCATCCATCATTCCCTTTCCTTTCCCTCCTCTGCACACCTTCCTTCCGCCTTATGATCCGTGTATTTTTAGAGTTTCAACCCTGGTGTTAGTTACTTTTTTACATTAAGACAAAAAGGGTTATGTATCTATGATTTCTGAGGGAGAAAGTCATTAACAAAGAATAGGGTGCGAGGGGGAGAGGGTAGAGAGGGGGAGGGCCATCCAAGAAGAAGGGAGAAGGGAAACAAAGTAAAGCAGCTTATAACAGCTTGTGTGCATGGGCGGTAAATACCTTTACGAGAGAAACAATGTTTTTAGAAAATTAGTGAAAGAAAGGAAGAAAGAGTGACGGAGGAAGGAAATGGAGGGAGAGGGAGAGGGAGAGGGAGAGGGAAAGGGAAAGAGACAGAGACAGAGAGGAAGAGAGAAAGAAAGAGAGAGAGAGGGGGGCAGACAGATAGATGACAGACAGAGGCAGAGTGAGCGTTAAAGCTTAACAAAGAGTGCATATGTATCTTCAAACGCAGAGGAAAGACTAGAGGCGCTAAACGCATGCCCAAGTGCGCAGACATCAGCGCTGATTCAGGCCAAACAAATCTCCTTCAGAAAGGCAAAAAAGAAAATAGAAGTGATAAAGTTGGCGACATGACAAGAGAGAGTTAACAAGGCGTCAACAGAAACACAGCCTGGGCACAAAAGTCACTTGGACGAGAAGGAAAAGAGAGAGAGGAGAAAAGGTAATGAAGGGAATGAGGGAGGAAAAGGGGGAGCTGACGAAATAGGGCGAGGAGAATAGAGGAAGAGTGAGAGAGAAGAGGCGAGTGGAGGAAACAGGAAGGGAAGAATAGGGAAGGAGAGGCACTGTGTAAATACTCGTCTGTATGGAAGTCCCCCGCGGCTAAGTGTTCGAGCGACAGTAATGGGCTTTCTGCCATGTCGTCTGGCTGAAACCCCGAGGCTGTGCAGCATGGGAGGGACGGCGAGAGGACCCACCCCACGGGCAGGACCCGGAAAGGTAATTGTAAAAAGCGTGATGGGAAGATAAAGAGACAGGTGGATAGTTTATGTAAGAGTAAACAGCGGCAAGGGAAAATTAGTCAGTTTGTCGTAATTCCACAGAAAGAGAGAAAGTGGAACAAAATGACGCGGAGGGAGAGCTGTCGGCGCGAAGGTTTTAGGTCGAGGAGGCAACGAGAGGGCCAGGAGGAAGGGGAAGAGGAGATGGAGAGAAAGGAAGGAGTGCAGGAGAGGAGAAAATGAACAATATGTCGTGGTTTTCGTTAGGACGAATTGAACAGCAAGCAAAAATACGAGTGGTAAAGCGAGAAAATAATGAAAAGGAAATGCAGGCAAAGAAAGAGAGGACAGAGGAAAGATAAAACGTAGGAAATCTGACGAAATAAAAAGAGACACGGAAGCAGACAGAGAGGAAAACAGAAAGACATGCAGATAGAAGGTAATGAGTCAGATATACAAGAGAATAATTCACATAAAAGGAGAGAAAATACTACATCATAAGAACTTGGAATGGAGGGATAAATTCACTGAAAATGAAGAATAATAAATTCAAATAATTTCATGACATCAGACATACGCTGAATAAAGTTAAAGTGCGCGAGAAGTTCTCCGTAAACATCAAAGCCCGCGAAGATAAAGAATATATATGAGGAACGAAAAGAAGCGAGGAGAGAAGGATGAATGGAGAGACTGTCGTCAAAGCGAAAACAAAAGCAGAGAGGTGGGCGAGGACTAGGGCGTTGGAACCCCCTTCGAGGACCTGCGTAAGCCTTATCAAGAGTCTGAAGGAGGATCAAATCGTTTGTCAAGACGGACTAATATCTCGGAACTTATAGCTGCTGCTGCACCGACTGTCGTCGCTCGTCCTTTCCCAAAATATAAATGTATAACGCTCTGATGCCTCGGTGGCCCTTGTTGCCGAGTTATGGGGATGGAGGTTGATCGTTGTATTAATGGTATATAGATTAATCTTCGAAGTTATATAATGTATGTATGTGTGAGTAATTGTATATGTCACTGTGTTCATATATGTCTGTCTTATTGTCTATATGGGTGTGTGTTCCATTTTGAGTGTGTATTTGAAAAAGATGTGCGTGAGTGAGCGTGTGTGCGTGTGTGTGTGTGTGTGTGTGTGTATGTGTGTGTGTGTGTGTGTGTGTGTGTGTGTGTGTGTGTGTGTGTGTGTGCTGAATGTGTATGGTGAATACGTGTGTTCGTGAAAACAATTGCATCCTACACACGGTTTAAATTTTTTTTTTGCACGCGGGTATTTTCTTCCCCATTCCTCTTCTTCTTCCTCTTCCTTCCTCTTCCTCTTCCTGTAGCGCTTCCTCCTCCTCCTCCTCCTCCTCCTCCCACTCCCCGCCCAGAGTTTGGAAAGCTTTCCGGTACAGATGGTGCGCGAGATTCCTATTGAGGGAAGAATATACCGCTCCAAGACCTCATCATGTCTCACGGGAGGCGACAAACTCGTTCGTTCTCATGCGCCTCCAGCCATGGGAATAAGGAAATCCAAAAGCGTCGCCGAAATAGGACGAGGTGGAAGAGGGGCGAGGAGGGGCGAGGAGGGCCGAGGAGGGGCAGGGAGGGGCAGGGAGGGGTGGGGGAATGGAGGGGAGGGGTGGAGGCAGGGCAGGGAGGGAAGGGGAGTAGGGTGAG
>NC_061859.1:26957911-26962911 GCF_019202785.1 Penaeus chinensis
TGTCCTTTTGTGTCTAGCTATCTGTGTATCTATTTATCTGTTTATCTGTCTGCCGGTGTTTATCTATTAGTCTATTTATCTATTTATTCTACATCTATTTCTCTACATTTGCCAACACATCTATCTATTCATTTATCTGCCTATTCACCTGTCTATCAGCCTCTTTATCTTTCTATTTATTCATCTCTCTCACTCACTCTCTCTCTCTCTCTCTCTCTCTCTCTCTCTCTCTCTCTCTCTCTCTCTCTCTCTCTCTCTCTCTCTCTCTCTCTCTCTCTCTCTTTCTTTCATTTTATATATATATATATATATATATATATATATATATATATATATATACACACATCTATACACACACACAAAGCCGCTTTCCTTACTGAGCGCCAGCCAGTCCCCTTCCTCGAGGGCATTGCCAACTTTCGGGCTTCCTGAAATAACTAGCTTTTCCTCTAGAGACTTCTCCCTTTTTTCTTTTTCTTCTTCTTCATCTTCCTTCTGTGGCTGAATGAGAACTTTCAGCTTTTGATAGAACTTACAACTTTGCCCAGATCTTCTTTTTTATCACAAAGCGTTTTTAACCTCCCTTTAAAAGAAGAAAAAATATAATCTCACAAAATTTATGACTTTCCGTAAGTTGTACGTCTTTTCCCACGGTATTCTAACTTTTCTCACGTTATTCCGCCAGTCTCAATTATATACCATTTTTCCCCGGATAACCCCAGTTTTCTCACGCTATCCCACCTTTTCCCACAGTCTTCCATCTTTTCCTACGATGTCCATCTTTATTTCCAACGATAACTAAACATTCCCGTGGTATCGTGCTTTTCCCCACAATATCCCAAATTTTCCCACTTTTTCCCACGACATTTCTCCTTTCCCACGGTACTCCACTTTCCCCCACATCGTCCCATCCTTTCCCATTATATCCTGTCTTTTCCCACAATATTTCCCCTTTCTCCCCAATGCTTCATTTCCTCGATACTCAGTCTCTGATAAGGGGACACATAACTTTTTGAGTGTGAAAGCATCTGTTGCCATTCAGGGAGGAACATCTGTTTAAAGGGTAAAGAACAGCGTCACTGGAAATTAGTCTTTAAAGGACAAAGAAGGTTTTTTTCAAGAGCGTAGAACACGTGCCTTAGATTATTAAAGACACGTCAAAGAGTAAAGAACACCTGTCTTGAAAAGGAAAAGTGCACATGCCTGTAAAAAGTAAAGAATACCTGTTTTCCAGGAGAAAAGAAAACCTGTTTTTTTAAGAAGTAAAGAACACCTAAAGTTTTTAAGATGTCCTAAAATACTAAAATGCGCCTGTTCTTAAAGATGAAAGAACAGCCACCCTTTTAAAGCTTATAAGCCCCCAAAGTTTTCAAGAAATGCCTTTAAAGATTTTCCATTTTCCATTCGCTCGGCCCCGGGCCCCGCCATATCGCTTGCTGCGCTCGTTGTCCTTCCATCCCTTCCTTAAGATTTTAATGACATCTCCGGACGCAAATGAGGTAATCAGGCCCCGCGAGAGATCCGTCACTCCTTCGATTCCTTTTCCGATGATAATTCGCAATGTGGGAAGAGATTCGGATTCCTTCTTTGGGGATTTTCCTGGAATATTTGCCCCGGACCCGATCTCTTCTTATATTCTGGCGGGAAAAATTGAAAATGTGTTTTGTGCGTTTGCATTTTTTCTCGCTTTATTGTGTTATTGTTTTTAGTACCAAATCAGTATCATATCTGGGGGAACTTCCTCGCGTTTTGTCCGTTTGTTGTCCAGATGTGTTAGATAAATCAAACATCGCTTTATCGTCGTCTGTTGTTTTAGATAAATCTGAAAATCAAATGGGTGATTTTATCCGAAAAATACGGGAAGAAAATGCGAGGTTGAGGAGGAATTTTTAATATGAAACCCGCGAGCCCGGACAATCTAATGAAAGTAATAATCTTAAATTTGACTCCCAGTCAGCGCAGGTCATGTTAAATAACCCATCACTTCAAATGGAAAAGTTCGTCGTTAATTCATAACCAGGCTTTATCTACGCCAGCCTCGCCTCTTAAGTGCAAAGCAGAATTCTAAACGTGAACATTATTTCCACTTATTACTTCTATTCCCCCGCAAGTTTGACCTCCGGCGGCCATCCTTGCAGATAAGACAAGGTCAAAAACCGACCTTATGACAGCAAGGTATACGGATCAAAGTCTATTCGCTGGACGCTGTTGAGAAGGGCAAAAGTGCCTTCCCCTCGTGTAGTATGTAATATAAGACTACGGGGGGCTGTAGTCCGTCCAAGTGTCTTACTCTGATTCTAACAAATACATATAACTGGAATCCGATTATTTCTTCTCGGCGAGGGAGGATGGAATGGGTGCGGACCGACTTTGCCATTTCAATAAAAATTAGAAAAACATAAAGGGGGTGGTTGCGCTATATTTGGCAAGGCTGATGCAAATACCTATATTGACGAGTTGATTCTGCTTTCAGTCGAAACAGATCTTTGCAACGATTGTTTCAAATGCGATATGTAAAGTATTAGGACAGAATTCGCTTTGATGATCGGAACACAGGCGCAAAGGCGAAACAAGGCCGACAGAGCCCAAATTGCACCTTGCACGGTCGAACATATTCTTGCAAAGACTTTGCGAAGAGAGATGCAGCGTTCGAGGAGGAGGCGGAGAAGTGTCTTGCTCAAAGGGAATTTACGTTGCCTTTCGAGGCGAGAAATGAAATTGAAGAAAACGGATCAGGTTTCAAATTCTATGAATGGCAATGAGAGGAGATCGAGCTCGTGAGTTCTGAGGTCGAGGTTGGCCTCCTTCGGGTCGCCCTCCTGCTCGAGGAGGACGAGGGGGGAAGGGGGAAAGAGGGAGAGGGAGGGGAGGAAGGGGGAGGGAGGGGATGAAGGGGGAGAGAGGGAGAGGGAGGGGAGGAAGAGGGAGAGGGAGGGGAGGAAGGGGGAGAGAGAGAAAGAGAGAGGGGGAAGGGAGGGGAGGAAGGGGGGAGAGGGAGGGGAGGAAGGGGGAGAGAGGGTGGGGAGGGAAAGACAGAGAGGGGGAGAGGAAGAGAGAGAGGAAAATAGACGGCGAGAGAGAGGGGGAGAGAGAGACTTCCTTATTACTTTTTTTCATATGATCATCATCTCATTTAGTATTTTTATGTTATTTTTTATCCACTATATTTTTACCATCTCTATAATCACCTACTGCAGCAGTAGTGATCGTAGAATTACTATAATCTATTATGACCACTATCATTAATTATTGATAAAATTAATTACTTGCTCCATCCATTACGCAATTTTAATCTCTCCCTCCATTTTTATTTCACAATTCCTCTCTACACCCCCCCTTTCCCCTTCATCCTTACCCCCTCCCTATTCCTTTTTAGTCCATGCTTCCTTCATCCCTCCCTTTCCATTCCCCGCCTTTGGCCCTTTACTTCCCCTCAATCCTCCTCTTCCCCTTCCTATCCTTCTTTCCAACCAACCTTCTACTCCCTCCATCCTCCCCCTATCCATGTCCTCCTTCCCTCTCTTTCCACATTTTCCTTCTCTACTTCCCCCTCCCCTCTCGATAATCCATCTTTCCGGCCCTCCAACTACGCCCTCCCTCCGTTCCTTCCTCCTTCTATCGCTTTCCCTCCTTCCTTCATCCCTAAACGCCTCCCTTCCCTCCCTCCTCCATCCTTACGACCCATCCTTTCTCTCCCTCCTCCATCTCTACGACTACTCCGTCCTTTCTCCATGTCTGTGACGCCATTCCCTCTATCCTCCCTCTTTACTTCTTCCCCCTTTCCCCTTATCCTTCATCCTTACGACCCTTCCTCTCTCAACCCCCTTCCCCTCCTTCCCTACGATCCCTCCACCCTTCCTCCATCCGCGTGACCACTCCTTTTCTCTCCCTTCTCCTCCCTCGACCGCCCCTGACCCTTCCCCACCCCCACCCCCACCCCGCCCGCCGCCCCTAATAATATGCGTGACATCAGCGAAGTTTCCTCTTCCCTTACAAAAAGCCCGCGACCCGCCCGGACAATTTGTCACTTTAGTTAATCACGAGCAAGAGATTAGTTCGTAAAAAAACGCCGCGTCCAATTCGGCCAAACAATCATTTTAAACGCAACTGCGAGTGGCCGAGAGCTAAATGTTATTTGGCCCGATCGGATAACGCCATTTGGTCCCTGATAAGTGGCGGGACGGCGGGTATTGGCTCACGGATGTGGCAACAGTGTACAGGGTCCCCGCGGGAAATCAGGAACTGTCTTTCGGGGAAATTCTGTGACGTGACACTTTTAATATCCGGTTCTGGGCACCACATCTAATTATCGCGTCAGCTGACCCTAAGTATTACCTCATCAGTCTCGTCTTTGGATTTTTTTTCTCTCGTCGAACTAAAAGCATTCGTGTGGGATGTGTACACTTCGCTATATATCTATGCGTCTATTTCTGAAGAATCTTAAGGCAAAAGAGTAATTATTCGTTTAGTTTGATTTGTTTCATTTGAATCTTTTAAGTTCATGCTCTAACCTATCCGATTACTTTATTTAACTTTATCAGTTTCAGTTTTTTTTCCGATTTTATACTACTAACCTTTTCGGTTGAATACGTATGATTAACTTGAATCATATACTCCATTTGTTCTATGACTTTAACAAAGGAAAAATATCTTCTTATCCATTTACGTAGTCTTTTGTGTCTCTACATCATAAACAAGTTACAAAGGACCGCTGGCATAAAATCATTTCCAGCGAAACCCCAAACCTTTGCAACAACGGCCATGTTCTTATGCATGATGATAAATTAAAAGTTCCCAATTTATCTCCAGTTCAACACAGAAAGAGATATTTACGAGAACAAGCGAGGCACAAACATACAAAAGTTGATAAATGTGAATAAAAATCCAACAGAGCAGAAATAAACATTAGCCCTGTGTCAGATGCGACTTCACTCCCGCCAAAAGGGGACACGGAAAAAGTGAGCATCGCGCCTGGCAAAAGCACTCTCGGCTGTAAGAAA
>NC_061859.1:26982911-26985411 GCF_019202785.1 Penaeus chinensis
TGAAGAGAAAGAGTAGGAATGAATACCATGTGAGTCAGATAAAATGAGCGGAAGGGGGAGGAAGGGAATGAGAGAGAGCGAGAGAGAGAGAGAGAGAGAGAGAGAGAGAGAGAGAGAGAGAGAGAGAGAGAGAGAGAGAGAGAGAGCGAGAGAGAGAGAGAGAGAGAGAGAGAGAGAGAGAGAGAGAGAGAGAGAGAGAGAGAGAGAGAGAGAGAGAGAGAACATGGAGGAAGAGAGCGAACGGATGAAAACAGATATAGAATGGAAGCAGAGGTAAAATACCACCAAAGGAAAATGCATCGCAAAACGAAAGAAAGATAGAATAACACAAAAACCAGTGAACGAACCGAGATGCCGTTTCGTGCGACTCAAGCCAAACCAGAATAGCTACGTGACCCCTGAATATTCGTCTCCCGTTTTCTTTGATGCTGACCCTGGCTGATGGCTTCGTGATCGGATGTTTACGAAACGGAAGATGGTCCCTTTCATCAATATATGTCGTTTGTCATATTTTTTCTTCTTTTTTTGTACCATGAATGACACATTTCTCGGGAATAATATGTATGCAATTTATAGGCAGCCGCCGTGAAAGTAGTGTGCGGAATTAAGGTTTCAGAGGGAACCGTAAAAATATATTGTGTTGCAGATACATGACTGGGTTTTCTTCGTTTAATGATTTGCAAAGGTTCGGAGGTACGGGAAGCCACGTGGAAGTTTCATGTTGTAATTTTCTCGTCCTATCTCTTGTGTATTTATTAGGTTTTTATTCTTATCTGCTGTGAAAAGCAACAACGGACCGCGCCTAGATAATTGTTTTGACTTTACGTGAACATTTGATATGGAAATGGCGCAATTCCTTAACCTGTTCACGCTTTGCGCGCTTCTCTTTACACCGTAATGAATGGTTACGAAAAAGAGAAAAGTTACAATTCCAGTTTGATATTAGCTCATCTGCAATTAAATGAAAATTGTGTATGCTAATGCAATGCGACTTTTTCGTAGAAAATTAAACTTTCGGATTCTCGTTATTGACGGAAAGATAAGGTCATATACGTTCAATATCTTCTCCGATAATTACACTCACTTTGGAGGATGTAATTAAATGATCCAGCAAACTCCTCTTCTTAGAATGTATAAGGTCACAAGTTAATTGAGATGATAAAGACAGACAAATGTTATAATCCGATGCGTAGAATGGCCTTCTTTAAATTGGATTTTTCTCTTTATCGAACATTCTTTAACTTTGATATTCTAGACGATCCTTTTACAAGAATTAGACTTCTGTATATTTAGTTTCCCAGAGTGAGGGATACAGGCATATTTTTTCCCCGTTCCCTTTTCTGTCTTTACTCCCACTCCCGCCTGTTTACACCCGATTGCCCAACGCGGTCGTTTCATTACTGCTTAATGCCAGCAGCCCCCATAGGTCTTGGGGGAGTGACTCGATTTCACTTGATTTCATCTCTTTTCCCATTTTTCCCCGTCCTTTTCTCCCCTTTTCAGACATATCCAGACAGTTTCCTTTATATTCTGTCTCCGAATTAGGGTTTACATCTGTTTCCCTTTAACATCTCGAAGGTCCCCTTTTGTCCAAGTGTTTGCCTCCGTTCCCTCCTCGATATATTTTCACCGTTGCCCTCGGTCTCCCAGGGTCGCGTGAACCTCGACTACCCGGCTTCCAAGGACAAGTACAGCCAGCATCGCGCCCTCGAGATCCTGCACCCGACGACCGAGCTGACAGGAGTCTTCACCTGCCGCGTGTCGTCCTTCCACGACGAGGAATATGCCTCGAAAAGGATGATCGTCTATGGTGAGTCGAAGGCCTGGTTTATATCCGCGTCCTGTTGTGTTATTCTTGCGTTTTTGTTGTTGTTTTCCGGTGTTATTTTGTTTATTTGGTGTGTTGTTTTTCTCTACAAGCCTCGCTTCGCTCTCCGTCTGTGTTCTCCGCTTCCTCTCCTCCTCGTCCGCCTCCTTAACACCGCGTCTTTGGTTCCCGCTCTTCGCCATTCCCCATTTAATTTTTTTAGTTTTCTTCTTCTTCATCTCGTTTCCTTTTTCTCTTTTTTCCTCTTCCCCGCAGCGATTCCGCCTTTGTCTGCGGTGCAATTGCGTTTTTTCAGTCTTCCTCCATTTATGCTTAGTCTTTCTTTCTTTCTCTTTATCTTTCTCTCTCTCTCTCTCTCTCTCTCTCTCTCTCTCTCTCTCTCTCTCTCTCTCTCTCTCTCTCTCTCTCTCTCTCTCTCTCTCTCTCTCTTCCTCTCTTCCTCTCTTCCTCTCTCCCTCTCTCCCTCTCTCCCTCTCTCCCTCTCTCCCTCTCCCCTTCTCTCTCTCCCTTTTCCTCTCTTTCTCTCTCCCTCTCTCCCCCTTTCTCTCTCCCTCTCCCCCCTTTCTCTCTCCCTCTCCCTCTCTTCCTTTCTTCATCTCTTCCTCTCTCCCTCTCTCCCTCTCCCTCTCTTCCTCTCTTCCTCTCTTCCTCCCCCCCCCTCTCTCTCTCTCT
>NC_061859.1:27015411-27050411 GCF_019202785.1 Penaeus chinensis
GTTTGTGTGTGTGCGTGCTTGCTCGTTTGCGCTCCTGTGTGTGTGTGTGTGTGCGTGTGTGTGTGTGTGTGTGTGTGTGTGTGTGTGTGTGTGTGTGTGTGTGTGTGTGTGTGTGTGTGTGTGTGTGTGCGTGCGTGAAAAAGAGAGAACAAAGAGAAAAGGACATACAGACGGAGAGAGACGGAAGGGACGCGAGAGAGGGAGAGGAGACCGGCCACGAGGGGACAGCATAAAAACGGGAAATTAATGAACTAGACAACATTAATTCAACTAAAGGGGGCAGTAATACTGATAATCACCATGCCTCTGTTTATTCAGAGGACAAAGAACAGCATGACACGCGTAGATACACATCCACAAAGAAAATTAAATGATAATAACAAAAGGTAACCCAGAAAATTACTCATTAACGATTTAGCTGCAAATAATTAGGACAAATATACATAGACACAAATTGAACAATTACCTAGAGAAGAGAGAAAGGGAAGCTAAGAAATAATTTGGAAAAATGCAATAATATCAATAAAGCAAAAATGATAATAACAACGACACTAAAACCATGAATGACAAACAATTCATTCGGGAAGAGCATCTACATTGTCAACAATGTGTAAAACTAATTACAAAATATCATTGTCTACTGATAACAAAACAAATGACAAGAATGATGCCAGTAATATTAAAATTTGACAGTATTCGCATTGATAATGGAAATGCTAATAGTAATGATGATAATGATGATAATAGTAATAAGAATAATAATATTCATATTAATGATATCACTACTAGTAATGACCAAACAGATAGCAATGACAAATGCAAATAATAATGATGATGATAATAATAATAATAATAATAATGATAATTATTATTATTATCATTATTATTATCATCATTATTATTATTATTGTTGTTGTTGTTGTTGTTGTTATTGTTATTGTTATTGTCATTCTTATTATTATTATCATTATTATTATTTGTATTATCTTTTATTATTATTATTACTATCATTATTATTATTATTATTATCATTATTATCAGTATTATTATTACTATTATCATTATTATTATTATTGCTATTATTATCATTATTATTATCATTGTTATTATTACTATCACTATTATTATTATTATTATTATTATCATCTTTATTATCAATAATATTATTATTGTTATTATTATTATTATTATTATTATTATTATTATTATTATTATTATTATTTTATTATGATTATTATTACTATTATTATTATTATCATCACTATTATCATTATTATAACGGAAGAAGTCGCACATGCTCCGATCAGGTGAGCGTGGGGCCACTCGACATCACTCCTCCGGGAGACGAGGCGCGCTGGGACCCATTGCAACTTGAGCTCACCTGATTTGAGCGTGTGCGACTTCTTCCTGTGGGGATATCTGAAGGAGAAAGTGTTCAGAAGTCGGCCACACCATTTGGAATTATTGAAGATGCGAATTCGGGAGCAAATCGCTGCAATACCCCCCGAGATGTGCCGAAGAGCAGCCGAAGACTTCAGACCTCGCCTTCAACAGTGCATCGCTACAGATGGCCACCCTCTTCCTGTTGCCATCTTCAAAAAGTGATCACACAGACGGCATTGTATACTGATTCGAATAAAACAACAAATAATTCCGTAATTATTGTTTTACTTTTCCTAATAGCCTTTCAAAACTCGGGCATTTGATTTGCCTCACCCGTATTATCATCATTATCATTATCATTATTATTGTTTATTATTTTTATTTTTTATTATTATTATTAGTAGTAGTAGTAGTAGTACTATTACTATTATTATTGTTATTGTTATCATTATTACTATTATTATTACTACTATCATTATTATCATTTTCATTATTATTATCATTATCATTATTATTATTATTATTATTATTATTATTATTATTATTACTATCATTGTTATTATTATCATTATTATTATTATTATTATCATTATCCTCATCATCAATAAAATTATTAGTATTATTACTATTATAATTATTGTTGTTGTTGCTGTTACCATCATTGTCATTGTAATAATAATGACAATAATAAATATAATTACAACAATAATAATGATAATGATAATGATAATGATAGTGATAAGAATAATAAAATAATAATAATAATAATAATAACAATAACAATAATAATAATAATAATAATGATAATAATAATAATAGTAATAATAATAATAATAAAAATAATAATAAAAAAGATAATAATGATAATAATAATGATAATAATAATGAGAGTAAAAACGGTAATGACAATGATAGGAATGATAATAATGATAATAATAAGAATGATGACACTAACAATAACAATGATAGTGATGATAGTAACAACAGCTGCAATATTTATGTTTAAAGACAAAATGATGATATTAATAATGATAATGATAAATATACTAATAGTGATAATAATAATAACGATAATAATGATAATGTTAAAATCTATAACAGTTATTAGTATCAGTATTAGTATTAATATTATTTTTATTAATATTATCATTGTTATTATTATTATCACTGTTGTTGTTATTATCATCATTATTATTATCATCTTTATCATTACCATTACTACTATTATTATTATTATCATAATTATTATTATTATCATTATTACTATTATTATCATTATCATCATCATTATTATTATTATTATCATTATTATTATTATTATCATTATTATTATTATTATTATTATTATTATTATTATTATCATTATTATAACTATTATGATTGTCAACATTATTATTATTATTATCATCATTATTATCATTATCATTATTATTATTACTGTTATTATTATTATTATCATTATCATTATCATTATTATTATCATCATTATTATTATTATTATCAGTATTATTTTTATCCTTATTATTATTATCATTATTATTATTATTATTATTATTATTATTATTATTATTATTATTATTATTATTATTATTATTATTGTTATTATTATTATTATCATTATTATCATTATTATTATTATTATTGTCATTATTATCATTATCATAATGTTAAAAGTAATGATAATAATGATAATTATATGATAATAAAAATAATAACACTAACAATAATAATAGTAATAATGATAAAAGTAATAATGGCAATAATAACAATAATAACAATAATGATAATGATAATAATAATAATGACAATGATAACAATTATAATAATGATAATAATAATAATAATAGTAATAGCAATAATAATAATAATAATAATAATAATAATAATAATAATAATAATAATAACAAAAACAATGATAATAGTAATAGTAACAATAATAATATTGATAATAATAATAGCAATAATAATAATAATAATAGTAATAATAATAATAATAATAATAATAATAATAATAATAATAATAGCAATAATGATAATAATGATGGTATTAGAAGTAATAATGATCATGATAATTGTTATGATGAAAACGATAATAGTAATGTTAGTAATGATGATTACTAATAATTATATTATTATTATCATCATTATTATCTTGAATTATGATTATTATCATTATTATTATCAATCATTATAATAATGAAAAAAATGATGATGATAATAATAATTATGATAATAACAATAATAATAATAATAATAATAATGATAATAATAATAATATTAATCATAATAAGAGTAATAATAATAATAATAATAATAATAATAACAATAATAATAATGATATTAATGTTAATGATAATATATAATAATTACAATAATAATAACAATTATTATTATTATCATTATTATTATAATGACAATATTAATGATAGTAATAATAATGATAATGATAATAATAATAATAATAATAATAATAATAATAATAATAATAATGATAACAATAATAGTCATGATAATAAGATAAATATAGATAACTATAATAACAATAATGATAATGAAAACAATAATAAACTGTAAACGACAAAAGAATAATGGTGGTAATAATAATTATGATAATAATAACAGTATTAATAATAAAAACAGTATTAATAACAATAACAGTATTAATAATAATGATAACAGTATCAATAATAATAACAATAATATTAATAGTAATAATAATAACAATAATATTAATAGTAATAATAATAACAATAATATTAATAGTAATAATAATAACAAAAAAAATTATAACAATAAGAATAAAAATAACAATAATAACGATAATGACAATGATATCAATAACAATAATGATGATAGCAATTATAGGCTTTATCTTCAGCGCCAAATACACATTTGTTTCATGTGGTGTGGGCGAAGCACCGACGCTGTCGGGCGTACGGTAACCCTTGAACAAAAGCAGCCGTCTCACACACACAGCTTCCCGTGCCCCATTGTGTATATATGTATATGTATAATAAATAATATTATTTTTGTTGTTGAGTTCTGGAGGACCTGCATCCAATGCCACATCACGTGCTTCAATTATAGGTTATACCTTAATTGACCTAAAAACAACTATTCTACTGCATATCCATACGTTGCTTGATTGACTTCCACATTCGTACCACATGCTATACCATTATTGTTAAAGTTATTATTCACATTGTGGTGATGTTGACCATTATAAATGATAATACAATAATGATGGTAACATTTACAATGATGATAGCAATGCAATAACAATGGCAGTGATGATAATTATTATAATTCAAAAAAAGGTTTTCATATTGTGCTGAATCATTAATTATGCCGATTATTCCTGATGTATTTCGTTAGTCGATAGATGTCGTTAGGAATCTCTTGATAACTGATGAGACTGAAGATACAAACTGGTTCTAGAAAATAAAACTATTCATGTTTATACTCACTATTTCCATCAATGATAACAGCAATACTAATGAAAAAGATTATAAAAATTATTAATATTATTGTTATTATCATTATGATCATTATTATTATTGTTGTTGTTTTGTTGGTGGTGGTTATTATTATTATTATTATTATCATTATTATTACTATTAATATTATTATTATTACCATTATTATTATTATTATTATTATTAATATTATCATTATCCTTATTATTATCATTATTATTGTTATCATCATTATCATTATTATTATTATTATCATTATTATCATTATTATTTTTATGATGATGATTATCATTATTATTATTATTATTATTATCATTATTGATATTATTATTATTATCATTATTATTATTATTATTATTATTATTATTATGATTGTTATTAGTAGTAGTAGTAGTGGTGGTAGTAGTATTAGCATTATTGCACTTATAATTGCTATCATCATCTTTATTACCATATATCATCGATATAATTTATATGAAGAAAATAAATGGTAATAGTTCTACGATAACGTCTACGAATTCGAACATATTCCTCTGGCCATTAATCTGAACTTCGGCATTTTTTATTCATCTATCTGTCTTTTGATAGATCTCAAAAACATGTGTAGTATATATATTATTCTCGCAATAATCTTACGAGTTTCGTTATAAATATAAATCACGTAAAGTAATTCAGATGATTATTTATCACACATTTATCAGTATTGCCTATGATGTCAAATTATATCACATTTTATTGACTTTTTTGAGAATAAAGATACACGTAATATTTTCCTATAAAATCTTATACCATTTCCACATACATTTCATCATAAGATATGTTTTAAATATTCTTTAAATGGTCAAATGGCCTGTGTGGGCGGAGATCAAATTTGAAATTACATGAAATTCGACTGCAATATATTACATATAAGGACGCTGCAGATAAAACCTATGATAATAATAATAGTAATGATTATATTAACACTAGTAATAGTAATAATGATAATAATAGTAATTAATAACATAAATATATTAATAACAATGATGATAATGACGATGGCGTTAATGATTATTATTGTATTAATCATAATAACAATAAAATGATAATAGTAATAATGATGTTAGTAGCAATGATAATAATAATATTAATAGTGTGAATAATAGTAATAATTGTAATATCGATGATAATGATAATGATAATAATAATGAAGGTAATAATAACGATGAAAATGATAACGAAAATGAGGGTAATGAAAATAGTAATAATGATAATGATAATGATTACGATGATATCAATTAAAGTTATTAGTTAGTGATAGTATATGAGAATTATAGTGATGGAAATGATATAGTAATGATAATATTGGTCACAGTAACCCCAGTGAAAGTATAACATCAACAACAAGAATTTTCTTGATAATGATAATAATAACAATAATAATGATGATAATAATATATAATAATAATAATATTAACAATAATTATTATTATAATAATAGTAATAATAATTATAGTAATAATAATAATAATAATGATAAAAAGAATAATAATAATAATAACGATACAAACAGTATTGATGATAAAAATAATAATAATGATAATAACGATACAAACAGTATTGATGATAATAAGAATCATTAATAACAATAATTATAGTAATTATAATGATAATAATGACATTGGTGATGATAATAAAAAGTATAATGATAATAATAATAATAATAACAATAATAATGATAATAATAATGATAATAATAATAATAATAATAATAATAACAATAATAATAATAATAATAATAATAATAATAATAATAATAATAATAATTATAATAATAATAACAATAATAATAATAATAATAATAACAATAATAATAATAATAATAATAATAGTGATAATAATAATGATAATAGCAGTAATAATGGTAACAGAAATAAGAATAAGAATAAGAATAAGAATAATATTCATCCTGGTGATAATATTAGTGATTATAATAATTGTAAAAATAACGATAATAACAACAACAACAACAAACAATGATAATGATAATAATAATAATAATAATAATAATAGTAATGATAATAATAATGATAGTAAAGTCTATGAGCTGCTTTTTCAATGAATCATGAAATATATATATATATATATATATATATATATATATATATATATATATATATATATATATATATGTTGCAAAAACACTATATTGACAAATTTCTTCTAATGAAAAGTTTAAGTTCATTGTGATGTTATGATAAAATTGAATTAGTCTTTAGATATATGAATGTAAGTGAAGGAAAGCCAGATATTGAGGGAGGAAGGAAACATATTTTTTTCCTGATTTCCCCCCTGCCCGCAGTCCTGATTTCCGCGGGGGACAACACGCCGGGGGCCGCCGAGCACACATGGCAGGAGGCAGCGGCGGGCGGGGACGCTGACCTAGTACTTTTCTCGTTAATTTAGCATCATGGGGGAGACTGTGATAGGGAGCCTGGTGCCAGAATGGGCGGACTTGGATCCCAATACGCTGGGGGAACCTGTCAAAAGCATTGAGGTGAGTTTACGTGGGAGGAGTGGAGGAGGTCAGTGTGCCTCGCATTCGGCGTTAATAGTTTTATTTTTCACGTTTTTTAAAGTTTTGGTTTAGTCGGCTGCCTTTGATGTAAGTGGCTCGCTTTTGGTATTATTACAGTACAGTAGTAGGAGTTGAGAAGGATTTGTGAAATGCAGTAAAATCACTGATACAATGATAGTTACTTATGCATTTTTTCATGTTCCTGAAAGATTGGCAATATATATTGATTGGAAGAATGTTTAGTTGAAACATGCAGCGGCGTTCAAAGTAAAGCTTTTATATTATGATTATACTGACTCAGCCATATGCTTAAACTCTCTGTAACCTGTGGTTGGTGACTGACAATCTGAAGTCTTAGAAGAGTGTCAAGTGATCATCATGGCCTCTGAGCTTTATGCAGAGACCAACAGACTCGCAAGGATTTACTAATTGACAAGGCAATTAATAGACAGAGTGGTACAGTTTTTATTACCAGTTGAAATATAAGGAGGTTTGGGTAAAAGCTTAATTTTGTGAGGAAATTATTCAAGTGTAATACTATGACTTTCATGCCACAGGAGCCAAAATGTGCACCCTAGACACTCATATTGAGTGCACGAGAAGATTAAAACAATTTAGTCAGTTTACTGTTTGATTTGCCATGCTGAAATTGCAGTTAGTTTGTCATTTTCTCCAGATTTATTGATCAGAAATAATTGGTATACTTCTGTTTTCCTACTCAGCTTGGTTGTTTTTTTATCATAATCTTAATCTTGTTCATATTCAAGTGCATATAAGTCTTTTATCTTGCTTCTGTGGTTGTGTTGTTGTTTTATGAAACAAAAACTCAAAATGATGTTATGTGATTTTTCTTCAGGATAAATGGAAGTTAGTCCCAGCATTTCTTCGTGTCAAGGGCCTGGTGAAACAGCACATAGATTCCTTTAACTACTTCATCAATGTGGATATCAAGAACATCGTCAAGGCCAACAGCAAAGTCACAAGTGATGTTGATCCTTTGTTCTATGTTAAGTATGTTTTCATCGATTTTTAGTTATATATATAGATGGACATAGAGATAGATATCTTTCAAGTATCTTGATTTTTTAAATTTACTTTTCAATTATTATTCTTTATGATAAAAATACAAGCAATTATGGTTTAGAAAGGATTGCTTGTAGTTCTAATCAAATCTGTATATGATAATAATAATAATAATAATAATGATATTAACCCAAATCCTCCGGGTCGGCGATCCCTGGCTCTACGGGCATTTCCGGGAGGCTACCGCGTAGGCCTAAACTCATATTCCGGGGATTTATCCCGCGGGGTGGGGTACGCGCTACGCACACATAGTGCGGGATTACTCCAATGCTACTTGGTTTTACTAAGATTGATGAAAACTGTATGTGTAAAATCGAGAATAAATCGCTTTTTGCGACCTTATATTGGAAAATGTATTGAATTTCTCATCTTTTTTACTCTTTTATTATATTATCCTTTCTCCATACTGTCCATATCAGATATTATAGGGGCACAGCTTTTGTATTATGGTTTTATATCATGTTCATTGATGAGGATGCGAGGTTTGGTTGACATAAACAAATTTTTACATCAGATTTTTATTTTTCATTTCAATTTGCATGGTAAGGGGTAAAACAAGGGGGACATAATGCGACATCGCATAGCCGACAGACGAAGCGAGACATGGTCCTTTTTCCTTTCGTCTGTCGGCAGTATTTGCAGCGGCGATACTTCCCACCATCATTTTCTTCGATAGTGTGGGTCATATTGTTGGAGCGGGGCTGGGAAGGTGACCGGGGAGATCGCGATGGTGTTGCCGCTCGCTGAGGTGTCACGCTCCTTGTCCTCCTCACCTTCAACCCCGTCGGCCGCTGCAGCAACTCAGCTATAAGCTGGACGCGGAATTCCAGTTGTGTCATTTTTCCGCCCATCCACTTATGCACTGCATGCGCATTTATTATAGCCATATCCAGCAGGTTGTAAAACAATTTCACATACCACTTATTCGTTTTTCTAGCTGCTGGATATGACTGAGCTAGCTGGTCGCTTATGTCCACTCCTTTCATCCCTTTGTTGTAGTCGACAATACTCAGAGGTTTTCTTCGGACCTCCCCTCTTCTATTGGGTGGGAGGTCGACCATCTCATCTCCCCTGTGGATGGTCGACAGGATGTTGACTTGTTTCTTGTCGAACCATGACATCGCCAACATCCCTGCCCTCGAGGTCCTGATGTCGACTTCGCCCTTCTTCTTCACAGATAAATCCTTTGGCATGAACTTCCTATTTAGTCTTACCGTGCCGACGGTCTCTGTCTTCCGGGACTGTAGGTAGTGGAAGAGGGTGGGCGAGGAGTACCAGTTGTCAAGGTACAACTGGTACCCCTTTTCGAAGAGACCTGCTTCATGCATAAGGTCTACGACTGCCTTCATGCTTGCGGGGACGTCACTTCGGTCTTGCCCCATGTAAACTCGGAAAGCCGAAGTATATCCTGCTGCCTTACCATCACTGGAACATAGTTTGTAGACTTTCATGCCAAACCTTGCTCTCTTGGACGGGTTGTACTGGACAGCATGATGACGTCCCCTGTAAGCCCACAGTGACTCGTCGACAGCTATCTTCTCCTCCGGAGTGAAGACTTCCTTGAAGGTCCTTTGCAGCGTGTCCATTACAGGCCTCAGTTTCCACAACCTGTCGTCTGCTGCTGCTGGATCTTCGTTGTCACTGAAGTGGAGGTTCGCTGTCAACAGGTCATACCGATCCCTCGTCATAGTCTGACGGAAAACAGAGCTGTTCAAAAGAGGATTATCACACCAATAATGCCTGTAAGAAGGTCGGGGCTGTACACCCATTAGAAGACGAAGACCTATGTACTTCTGCAGCTCCTCTGCAGTGCTATCTTCCCAGGCCTTCATATGCGACGATTGGTGTTGCGGGTGCTGCTCAGCGTACAAGTTCGTCTGGGTCTCCAATGTCTGCCAAAGGTCAGGGGGGAAGAAACAGTCCAGGATCTCCCTGGGCGTTGAGTCCTCCTCAAGTCCCAGTTCCTCCTTCAGGCCTGGAGTACCGCAAAAGCCGTGGCGACGCGGCACGTTCTCCTCCTTGAACCAACCTTTCCAACCCTTGGACCCAGGGGCGTTGCGGGCGGCATGGCGGCGGGCGTACTCCGACAAAGGCTCATCGGAGTCGATGGAGGTGTCGTGGGCAGAGACGTAGTCAAGAGTGACTTCGTCCCGGTCCAACTCATCATATGTGCAGTCACTATCTGCATCGTCCCCGTCGTCGAAGTAGTCAGGATCGTCTACCTGATCCTCGTCCACTTCTTCCTCGTCCTCCCAGTCGGAGTCTCCGAGCAGGGGAACGGCAGGCACTGGAGCGACGACGGGTTCGCGGGATGTCGATGGCTGAGGCTCACCCACGTCCGTGAAAGACATGAAGCCTTCACGGGCGTGTGCTCCCCTCGTGGCAGTGGGCGCTAGTAAATCGCTTCTGCGGCCAGATGGTCGGCCAGCAGAAAAGCGAGAAGCACGAGCGCGAGAAACTGTGAGAATACGAGGCATGTTCAAGGAACAGAGGTCTGGCTAACAGTGATCTTAGTCAAAAGGTAAGGTCATAGGAAACCTCGTCACCGTCAGATTTTTAGCCGGCCTCGTTTGTATAATTGCATACGACCTCGTTTCCAGAAGAATGCTTGTTATGGGGTAATGGGGGAGGAGGAATGAGGGATCTCCTCAAGAACGAATCTCCGTCACCTCCGTAGCTGACTTCGTTTGTGAAGATAGCAAAAATGACTTAGTAACATTGTTCATGTATTTGTCTTACATAATAGTCTTTATACATTTATATGATTATGATTATGTAACAATATAGAGCCTCATTAGCATGTATTCTCCAAAAATGAATAGAGATGTAAAACGTTATTGAAAGGTGAGTAGGGAAGTCCGTAGATTCGATGTTTTCTTTTATAAAAATTCGCGAACAAATGTAAAACGCGAAATAATCAATTTTGGTGTGGCTGAGAATGATTTGCGTCATCAGATAAGTTTGTATATATCACCTCGTCACCATCACCTTTTTAGCGTACCTCATTTGTATTATTTCCAGCACAAGATGGGGGGAAGAGGGGGGGGGCGAAATGTGGGGATGGGGGGGACTGGGGGGAACAGGGAGGGAGGATGGGGGCATGGGGGGAAAGGGAACTCAAGAACAATCTCCATCAGTTTTGTGGGAATGGAGTGTCCAGAAAAAATAAAAACGTAAAATTGAGACCGTCATCACTCATGACGCCCGGCAGCAAGGGTGCCGTCACCTATCATGACGGCCGGAACATTGGCCAGTAAGGTGCCGTCATCTCTTCATGCCACCCGGAGGATTTGGGTTAATAAAGGGTTATGATTTGCATTTTTTTTTTTTCTCTCTCTGAATCATGAAATATATTGTGTTGCAAAAACTTAGTATATTGAGTTCTATAAATTAATAAACCTCTACCAGTGTCTAATAATTAAGTCCACTGTAATGTGATGATAAAGTTAGATTTGTCTTTAGGTATATGGATGTACGTGTTGGAAAGCCAAACATTGAAGAAGGAATGAATATTGTAAGTGAGACGGCACCACACGAGTGCAGACTCCGTGACATTACATATTCAGCTCCAATCATGGTCGACGTGGAATACATGAGAGGGGACCACAGAATCTTTAGACGAGATATTCCCATTGGTAAGTTTTGGGAAATTCAGACTAACTCCTCACTCTGTTTTAAAATATGGTTTTTATAGATCTGAATCACATTTTATGAAAACGAAGTATGAAAGGAAATATGTGTAGAAGCTAATTTTGGAATGGGAATGTATTGTTTTCCAGGTCGAATGCCAATCATGTTGCGATCATCAAATTGTGTGTTGTCACAGTGTAGAACACATGCAGAGCTTGCAAAATATAATGAGTGCCCTCATGATCCTGGTGGATATTTCATAATCAAAGGACAGGAGAAAGTAAGCAGTTCAAAATCTACTGTGTAAAAGAACCATGAGATATGACCATCTTTTTTACTATAGAAGTACTCTTTTCTTTCTTTCTCTCCTTCCTTTCTTTAATTATGCTTATATATCTGAATCATTACATTCAAAGATTCCATTCATTTACTGCAGTCTTTTTATTTATGAATATATTTTTTCCCTTAGGTTATTCTCATCCAGGAACAGCTTTCCAAAAATCGTATGATTGTTGAAGAGGACAAGAAAGGAGGACTAACATGCCAGGTGACGTCATCCACGCATGAGAAGAAATCTCGCACCAATGTGACTATGAAGAATGGAAAATATTACATCAAGCATAACACCCTGACTGATGATGTTGCTGTTGGCATTGTTTTCAAAGCCATGGGAGTAACCAGTGACCAGGAGATTGTACAGATGATAGGAACAGAAGACAGGATCATGACATCTTTTGCAGCATCTCTGGAGGAATGTGCCAGACTGAATGTGTATACGCAAACACAGGCACTGAAGTATATCGGTGGCAAAGTGCGACAGAAGAGGTTCTTTGACCGTGGCCCCAAAAAGACCCCAGTAGATGAAGCAAGAGATTTGTTAGCCACAACTATTCTGGCTCATGTACCTGTTGAAAAGTTCAATTTTAAGATGAAGTCCATCTATCTGGCTCTAATGGTTCGGAGAGTGATTGAGGCCCAGGGTGACACTAGGATTGTTGATGATCGAGATTACTATGGAAACAAGAGGCTGGAGCTTGCAGGGTCCCTGATCTCCCTTCTATTTGAAGATTTATTCAAAAAGTTCAATTCTGACTTGAAAAAGAAGTCTGATATTATTCTTGGCAAAAAGGGCAAAGTATCTCAGTTTGATGCTGTACAGTATATGCAGTCTAGCCAAGATGCAATAACCAATGGGTTGGAAGTTGCCATCTCAACAGGGAACTGGACCATCAAGAGGTTTAAGATGGAGAGGCAAGGAGTCACACAAGTGCTGGCAAGACTTTCTTACATCTCAGCTTTGGGTATGATGACCAGAGTGAACTCCCAGTTTGAAAAGACAAGGAAAGTGAGTGGGCCCAGATCCCTTCAACCTTCTCAGTGGGGAATGGTGTGCCCCTCTGACACACCAGAAGGAGAGTCTTGTGGTCTTGTGAAGAATCTAGCTCTAATGACCCACATTACCACAGAAGTAGATCCAGAACCTATCATAGAATTGGCATTCAATTGTGGTGTGGAAGACATCAATCTTCTGACTGGAGAAGAACTGTCAAACAGAGATGTCTTCTTAGTTTTCCTCAATGGTAACATCATAGGTGTTACAAGGGATCGCCGGAGAGTGGTTCGTGTGTTCCGGGCCATGAGAAGGAATAATGTCATCAGCGGTTTTGTTTCTATATACCCTCACAATAAGCATCGGTGTGTTTACATCAGCTCTGATGGAGGCCGGCTCTGTCGTCCATACATGATTGTGGAGAATTGTCGACCAGCTGTGACTGAACACCATATAGAAAGACTAGCTCGAGGTTTAATGACATTTGATGATTTTTTGCATGAAGGTTTGGTGGAGTATTTGGATGTGAATGAAGAAAATGACTCCAGTATTGCCATGTATGAACATGAAATTAGTCCAAAAACATCACACATGGAAATTGAACCTTTCACAATCTTAGGTGTCTGTGCTGGATTGATCCCATATCCGCATCATAACCAGAGTCCTCGTAATACCTACCAATGTGCTATGGGTAAGCAGGCTATGGGAACTATAGGCTATAATCAGCGGAACAGAATTGATACCTTACTGTATAATTTAGTGTATCCTCATAAACCTCTTGTTAAAACAAGAACTATTGAACTTATCAACTTTGAACATCTCCCTGCTGGACATAATGCTATGGTAGCAGTTATGAGCTATTCAGGATATGATATTGAAGACGCCATCATTATAAACAAGGCATCCCTTGATAGAGGCTATGGACGGTGTATTGTTTACAGAAATGCCAAATGTTCAGTGAAACGCTATGCCAATCAGACATCAGATAAAGTTCAAGGCCCACTCATGCAGGTTTTAGAAGGAGGGAAACAAAAGCCAATATGGAAACATGAAACCCTAGATAGCGATGGCTTAGCAGCAGTCGGTACACCAGTTCTTCCAAGACAGGTGTTGATTAATAAGCAAATGCCAACAGTGACACAACTTTCATATACTGATGGACAAGCACAAAGGCAGGTTGAATTCCGGGACACACCAGTAGTACATAAGGGGCCAGGAAGTATTTATGTAGAGAAAGTGATGCTGTCATCAGATCCAGACGAATTCAACTTGATCAAGATCCTTTTGAGACAGACACGAAGACCAGAGATAGGTGACAAGTTCTCCTCTCGCCACGGCCAGAAAGGTGTGACAGGCCTGATTGTGCAACAGGAAAACCTTCCCTTCTCAGATCATGGGATGTACCCGGACATGATCATGAACCCTCATGGTTTCCCTTCTCGAATGACAGTTGGAAAGCTCATGGAACTTCTAGGTAGTAAAGCAGCTGCTCTGGAAGGAAAGTTCAATTATGGAACTGCCTTTGGTGGTACATCAGTTAAGGATATCATGGAGGATCTAGTCAAGCATGGGTTTAATTATCAGGTAGGAGTCTTACTGGGTAGAGCATATATTGATTTAGTTGTCTCTTTATTAATTTTCAGGAAATTTGACTAATCTCTGAATATGTATAGTTGTTAGCTAACTTTGATTATCCTTTAAAGAGAACTAGTAAGTGCATAGTTTAGCAATTTTTTTTTTTCAAGGATAAAGGCATATTTGAGTCTGTACTAATAGTAGCCATATTTTCAGGGCAAAGACATGCTTTACAGTGGTACAACTGGTGAGGCATTGAAAGGTTACATCTTCTTTGGACCAGTATACTACCAAAAGTTGAAGCATATGGTTATGGACAAGATGCATGCTCGATCTCGTGGTCCCAGAGCTGTCCTGACTCGACAGCCAACAGAGGGGCGCGCACGTGATGGTGGCCTCAGGCTTGGAGAGATGGAGCGTGATTGCCTAATTGGCCACGGGGCAAGGTGAGTTTATTATGGAAGAGATCCTAGTAGAATGAATAACTCTGAAGTATAATTAAGATTTTATTTTCTTTCTTTTTACATTTTATTATTATTATTATTGCACTCAATTTGTACTAACTTTATCTTTGTTTTTTGGACAGTATGTTGTTGCTAGAACGTCTCATGATATCCTCGGATGCATTTGACGTTGATGTTTGCAACTCCTGCGGCCTGTTGGGTTACTCTGGGTGGTGTCACTATTGCCGGTCATCAGCTAATGTGTCATCCATACGGATACCTTATGCATGTAAACTTTTGTTCCAAGAACTGCAGAGTATGAATATTGTACCTAGGTTGCGCTTGCAGAATTATTGTAGTTAAAGGTTATATGAAATTCATGTTTATGCACTTCCACCATGTATATCAAGACACTTGCAAGTCTGGATTTCTATATTTCTTTTCACATTGATATCAGTCATTTGCAATAATTTATAAGGAAGCAAATATGAAAAATCCACCATAACATGAAAGGCAGAAGAGTGAGAGACTATCCCCAGTATCTGTATATGGTTCTACTGGATACAAAAGATTGAATTGCAGACTTTAAACTTGGAAATCATTGCAATTTAATTTTGGTTACAGGTACAACGCATTCTTATTTGTTTTTACTAAGTTTGCCAGTCGTCATTGTCCCTGTGAGGCAAATTATTTGGAAATATTTTGTTAATCAAATGTTTTCATTTTTAATAAATGGATTTCTAAAATTTATATATTTTTGGTTTTCTGTGAACCTGTGTGTGTGTTTTTACCTTATTACTTCAGGAAAAGCTATTCCTGTGATATTGTAATGAATGTTTAACTGTAAAGGAAAGTATTCTTGCATAGAATATGAAAATATTTGTTTATGTAATTAATGTTTTATTTTTTTTTTTTACCTAACATATACAGACCAGTTTCCTTTTTCAAAAATATATGTGGTTCATTATACATTCAAATTCTTAATCTATGCAGAAATCTCTGCAAGTTCAAACATTGCCCCTAGATTTTCTTTTTCTTCATTATAGTTTGTATTACTAATAATAGTAGCATTTTCAATGTAATATTTTTCAAACAGACTGCATACATGTACAAATATGCACAGACAGAGTTCTGGGGAAATTAAAGATGGAACAAAATGAAATTCTTTATTACAAGCCATGGCAAGGTAAACCATCATGTAACTAGAAAATAATATTTACTATGTCTCTTAATCACATCCATCAAAGTTCCATGTTGCAAGAGGTTTTCTTTTACATTTTTAAGATGTTTATTAGGTATATGATGCATGTTTCTTTTAAAATAAAAAAGGAAGGAAAAAATGATTCAACTCTAAAAGTACAGGCCATTTTTTTTTTCGTTCAAGGTAACCTCTCTCTCTCTCTCTCTCTCTCTGTTGGATAAGATTTCAATTACATAGATATATGCCTAATTAACTCCAGCTACTGATACATTTATAAATGTAAACAGATCAACAAATATTCTAGTATTTCTTTCCAAATCATATATACAAAAATATTTACATATTCTGCTTAACAGTAATCTGCAACAAGAAGCGAAGTCTGAAAATACAAATGAAACTGTGCATCTGGTTGTAGTCTGAATTACAGTAACATTAGAGTTGACAGTTCAAAGAGGAAAACTGACAATAACATTCACTATGCTCATACTGAACACACTTTACCACACACAGTTGCTACAAACATTTCCTTCAATGACATTTAAAGTAAATCAGGTTTTTTAAGTTCTAAATTTCAAGCCAAGTATTTGGAGTGAAAGAAATCCACAATACAGAAAAAGATATTGCCATTACCATCAATATCAGTTTTTCTTCATGCATAAAAGCTAATCCATGTGCAGACGAGGAAATCACACCAATGATGAATAAATAGAGGTACAGATTACCATTAAATTCATATCTTAATGAATTTTGTAAATATATCAATTAAAAGTAAATGAACGATGATGTAATAAGAAACAAAATAATATCTAATCCTCACAATGCTGACAGACAAAAAAAAGCCTAATTAAATACCAACAGACAACCTTAACACCATTACTTCAAAAATATATATTTCATGGTCAGTAGTCTTGGAAACCAGCTTGTCCTTCAGAACTGGTGCCGTTCTGCCTAACATTTCAGGGAATGTCTGAAATGCCCTTAATTTTAATATCAAATTCAGAAATAAACAACACAATATGGAGCTTCAGTCTGACACAAACAAATGCTACCTTATATAATTAAATATAATTTTTGGATTTATCTTACTTCTACAATAACTTTTACTTGACTTTGTTGGAATCTTAATTTTCATTCCAACCGTTTATAATTTCTTAATATTTAACTTTATTTTATATATTCAAAGAGGCAAAATAGTCATCTGAAACTCATAATAGTAGCAATTTACCATAGTATAAACTTAAAGTGTTTACAATTACTTGTCCTTTCATCTGCAGAATTTGTTACCTATAAGAAGAACCAGGTAATTTACATAAGACTTAATTTCTTTATTGAATGTTCAAATCAAATTGCTTAGGAATTTAAAATGATGTGTCTCTTTTATCATACCTCTGTTACAAATCTTTTCATAAGTATTACTACATACATACAAACACATCTGGCGCTTTTGATCATCAAAGCTGCTACTAACCTGAGTTGTTCTATTTAAAACATTGAAGAACAGTTGGGATTGCTTTTACAATTCTCTCAATGTATACTGAGCAAGTACATTGTAACTGTAAGTGTGCCAAGGCAATTCCTTACCAAAAATACCTGCCACCTATCTTCAACAGTGGGTTTGAATGCATACCAGAGATCATTCAAAAATACCACCATCTCTCTATTATGTATATAGAATGCAATACTGTGGAATAATCATAGTGAGCTGGAATTTGAAACTGTAAACAAGATTCAAGACTCCGGGCAGTTGTAATCTGGAGTCCTATTGAAACCATTACAGCCAACCACATAACAAAGTTTATAAATCAAGGTATCTAAATTCAATACTGAAAATAACATGTACAAATATTAAATATTAAGCACATTAAAAAAATAATACAAAAAATCATAGTTATGTTCATCCATGAGATAACTAGAGAAGAAAAAATAACTAAAAAAAGACAAAGTATATGGGTGTGAGTGTAAGTGTAAGTGTGAGTGTGGTGTGATGTGATGTGAGTGCATGTGTACATATTGAGAGGAATGCTTGTTTTCATTAACATGTAAGTGAACATGGGCATCCAAATGAAATAAGATATTCCAACTGAAGAGGTCTGGCATAATGGTTGGGGAATCAGTAACAAACGTGCCACATGTCTACTTATACCAGTTTTCAGTCAAGAGCAAGATACATAACCTTTAAATCTCAAACATCCTCACAGAAAGTGATAACCACTGAAAATACTACAGAGATCATTTGACTGAATTTGAACCTCAGTCTGAATCCCTACTGCAAGACTTCAAATTCTTCATCATCCTCTGATTCTAAATGGTGATCCTCTAACTCCATACCTGTGGAAAATGGAAATTCATCTTAGCAAAGGATTTGATTATTGATTTTGTGATCTGAGAACAAAAGTTTTGCTTTCTTTATTAGGAACAGTCACTCTTCTACTCGTACAGCTCTGAAAAAACAAATATATTGAGTATGATCCATTCATAGTTCTCTTGTAGATAAGAGTCTGTATATGTCTTTCAGTCTAAAATAAATGCCATGACCACAAGAGCATGACCACATGAGTATGAATGTCATGACTTACATCTTCCTGAAGCTCCTTCTAGGGAAAAGTCATCCTTCATGTAGTCTGGTCGCGTAGGTACAAGTTCAAATAGAGGTGTCTTTTCAGCATCTATAAGTTCTTGGCGCATTCGGTTACACAAGTCATCATATTCTTTCTCTGTGCCACAGTAGAAACACTGAAAGAAATGTGATGGAGTGATCATCTGACATTTTCATTCTTCATTATCATTATTTACATTATTTTTTCTTTTTCTTTGTGTATTTTCTTTTACTTCCACATTTACACAGTAAAGCAGATACTCAAGTATTCATTAAAAACAGTGAGATAAAAAGACAATCACAATGACTCAAGGTAAATAATTACCAATGCCAAAGATGGATCTAGATGTTCAAAGGGCATTCGCTGTGCATACATGCAGTGATAAGACTTGTCTGTTTCCACTTCTGTTTCTGTTGCCTTCTTGGCCACACTGCCAGCTTCTTGGGTTGTGTGGGGATCTAGGTAGACTACCTCATCACCTGAAAACAAAAACAATTAATAAACAATTCCTTTAAGGCTATCTAGAGGTCACAAATAACATCCAAATCATTATATTTTACATTATTTGTTAAAGTTTCATTACACAGTTTATTTTCACTCACCAACAAAGCCCACAAAGTAGGAAGCATGATTGGGCTTTCCCCCTATGAGACCTAAAGACTGGGGCATCTTAAAGCATTTCTGTTAAAACAGAAAAATAATCATATAAATATATTCTGAAATTGCCTCCTGATATCACTTGGATTAACAGATATACATATATTTGCTGATTTGCCATCTTTGCTTTTGTAGACCAATAAGTCATGAGTTTTAAGCTAATTAAAGTGAAAAATATTAACTATCTCGATTTTAAGTTCTTATGACACTTTAAAGAAATGGTAGTCCAATACAAAAAAAGTAACTTTCCCATATAAGATGAGCACAATAGCGAAACATCCGATCGTATCTCTAAATCTCTGTACCTTAATGCCTGAGTAATACACAGGATTCATCTCAGAGAGTCCTAGTCGAAGTGGAATGAAAAGGAGCAGTGGCCGCCATCCTCTCTCCCCTTCAACCTGACAACTGCACTCTGTGTGTAATTCAGCAAAATGTCAAAATGCATTCACTTGAAATCCTTCCCCATTTATAAAATCACAATCTCATTAGGTTTTGTGATAATACTGATGTTTCTATGCTTCTAATAAGCAAAAAGATTACAACTTACTGATTTCATCCATGATGACAATGTTGTCCAGGGCAACATTAACACTAAAGTTATTCCATTCATCAAATATCACCAGTTTTCTGACGAGCAAGAAAACAAAGTTAATGAATTATTCTGAACATCCTTTCCAAGATGCTGATCAACCTTGACAACTCCATCACCCTCAAGAAACAACTATCCAACACAGTAAACATTAATAACACTGGCATATACATTTAAACGAGACTGATTCACTGAGCAAAGCACTCACCGGATGACTTGTGCAACTGTGTTAGGGCCATACCACTCCCCGATCTGCTTGCCTTCATCCACCCCCAGCTGTGACATGATGTGGAGAGAGAAGGTGGCACACTTGTGGTCTTCAAACAAGCTCAGTATCCTAAGGTAGGTCTCATCACTGGTGGATGACTCCCAGGTCCAGTCTCTCCCTTTCAAATTAATAATAAAAGACAACCATAAATACAATAACAATAAGATTACATGGACTCTATGGCATTAGGCATAACAAATAAATCTGGGTATAATCAATATCATGAGCATCACTTACTTCACAATTACTAATTACATGAAAAGGTTTCATGGTGACAGTTTTTGAGAGATATAAATGGGAATGAATAATAATTATATCAGCACCACGATATATGATTCCCCTTTGCCTCCTGATTTAGTCCTTTTCATTGGCACCCTCATCACTAATTATCAATCTTCTTCAAAATTCCAATTGTCTGAATTTAATGGATCACTGATAATTACACTTATTATTGCAATGAACAACTAGTAACACAATCTCATCTATTATCAGTGCATAGAAAATATATTCTTATCCAATAAACATTAAGTCTTTGATGTACTGTGTATCATTTTTTCGTCTTGATTCAAACAGAAATAGTACAAAAAAAATAAGACAAAATAATATTCACCAAAATCGAAGGAAAAAAAATGAGATGGAAAGAAAATACAAAAGAAAAATTAGAGAATAGAAAGAAACAACACTGAAAAAGAAAGAAGCAAGAAAAAGAGAGAGAAAGTTGAAGAAAAATGGATAGAACTTGATGAAAGAAAAATCGAGAGAAACAAAACTCAAAAGACACAAGCAGAAAAGGAAGACTAAGAGAAGAGAGAGAGAGGCAGCAAGAACTCAAGAGACAAAGAAGATACCTAAATGCCTCCGGATCAAGGCCTCCGCCACCACCATCTGTCCGCAGCGGAGCATGCAGCCCCAGCCCTTGTCAGATGTAAAGTTTGAATCTCCGATTTGAGCAAAGTTCCGTCGATAAGTCATCCATAGCCGAGACTGCACATCACTCCGCAAGGCTGCCAGATCTGAAGTGGAGCGAAATAAAGGTACCACTGCAGATAAATAAATATATTACAGAAAAATCTAATTTACAACAAAAAAGTCTAAAAATATGATATAAAGACTATACATTCAGTTTTCCTTTTCAATATATTCTCTTTCAGTATATCATTAGTAGCACTGATTTCTCCTTTCTTTCTTTTAATATCAAACTAAGCTTACTTCACACTGAAAAAGGTAAAGTAAAGCAACTGAAATGCTATCCTGTTGTAAAGCTATTTTCCAAATGCTTAGACTGACATATGAGCCTGCACCTGCTGCTACTATCATATCATCCTTCATACCTACATTCCTTCATACTGAAAGCTTCAAGGAATAAAATTGCAAAACGCTTAGAGCAGCAGCTAAACTCTGACAATGTAATACAAACCTGTCTGAGTAGAGTACTCCTTGCCTAGCAACCAGACTGGCTCCTCGGTCTTTGGGAAATCCTCCGGCTCACTAAGAGCACCTTCATATGTCATACAAGCTGAAATCAAGCAAGATTTCTGTAAATAACAAACTTAAGAAATGAAAGTCAATAACCATTAATTACAGGTAATAAACATATCTTTGTTGAATAAAGTATTTCAAAAGCAATACAGCATCTGTCAAGGTAAGAACATCAAACAATGATAAACAATTAACGTCTATCAAAAACGGAAGCTTCCAAGCTTTAGTCTAGTAAAAAAGGAAAACATCTTGAAAACCTATGTCTTCACAGATTATAAAAATACACATTACTAAGTATAAAAACACTGCAATAATAAATGTCAAAAGTCATAAAAATAATAAACAATAAAAAAATAAATACATAAATATGTCATAAATAAATAAAACCATTTGAGGGATAAACTTCTTACAGAAACCTGATCCAAGATATATACAGTACAAACATGCCCATCAAAGTTCAACAACCTACATGTTTGGACACTTTACAAAGCAAGGGATTCTGTGCACAACATCTTTACAGTACACTTATAGAGGAGAGTAGTAACGTTTATTTCTCTTTTCTTTTTTTCTTTTGACATACCTATCATCTTAGAAAGATTATGAAGCCACCCAAAAACAATACAAAGGTAAGGATCGAAGATGTGTAACACCCAGAGCAGGTATCTGCGCCAGCGATATGGAAGTTTAAGGGACCATCTGCCAATCATCATCTACAAAAAAAGAGATATAGGGAACATCATTCTAACTCTGCTCACCTAAGAACCCTTGCTGCTGAATGGTTTAAGTGTGTAAGTATCTACATACAGTGATAGATAAAAAGATAAGGCAGATAGATAGACATTCATTTATCTTTTCCATCAGTGGTAACTTAACAGACAGAGGTCTGGAAACAGAGTTAGCACTTTCAGCTCTGTAATCAAGTGCCTTCCTTGTTACCTATGAAAAGATATGCTATTCAAAACATAGGGATTCTTTCAAAAGGCGAGAATAAAAAAATAAAAAAAATCGAATACATGTAACTCCTATCATTCTATTTTCCCATGACCTTTTACAAATTCTCTGAAAAACAACTTATTTTCACAATTGCATACTGCATGAAAAAACTTATTTCCACCCAAGGTATTGCATCTTGAAGAAAATGCAGTTTTAGTGGAACTTCTGGTGGTAGCTCTGAAAGTCAATCACACAATCAGCTCTTCTATTTGTCAAAGCAATACACAGTAAACAATAACACAGTCATCTGCAGTTAGAACATACCTGATCTCATCATGGAGTTCTATAATAGGAGAAAGATTCAGTAATGTCTTGTATAATCTTGACGGGTTACATAAATACATCTCAATCTGAACAATACTTCCCTCTGCATACATATCACATGCCATCAAACCCACATCAAATGCAACATATAATCCCTTTCTATCTGGTTCTGAAGGAAGATTTCAGTCTTTAACCTTTCCAGAAGTACATTCTTAACTCTATATACTAATAATTAAAACTCCTAAACTATTTTTTGTTCAGATTTTCCAAAAGATTTCCTTCATGTCAGTGAAGTAACTTCCATTCTGTCAATGCCCTACTGAATTACTGAAAAGTGATATCTTATTAAACAGTTTTACTCTTTTTTTCACTTGTTATAAGTTTGCACTTTTATCCTAGATACTATTTGACATTGGCTTTCTGCCTCAAATTTCAACTTAGTACCTAATCAGGAACTTTGCTCTCTCAGGGGGTATATCATTATATTTTTTTCTTTCTTTCTTTCTTTCTTTCTTTCTTTCTTTCTTTCTTTCTTCTTTCTTTCTTTCTTTCTTTCTTTCTTTTTCTTTTCTTTCATCTTTTCTTTTTTTCACTTTTCCTTTCCTTTCCTTTTACCTTTTTTGTTTTTTTGATTATTTATCTGCTTTTTGTTTCTAATGAAACACAATCAGGATATTAGAATACTATAACTGAGAAATTCCACTTCAAAAATGGATTTTGTTCTGCATTATCTGACGGAGGTCCATTGAAATCTTATCTTCTACTGTAATGATAAGTGAATTAGAAAAAAAAGCTAAAATAAAGCTCATGTGAAATATACTTCTTGTAGCCACAGACAGATTTTTACACAGGCTTTCATAATAGGCAATATGTAATAAGTCCTAGTCTTATTCCATTCTATTCAATTCATTTAAACTTAAGAAAAATAAAGGGATTTAAATAGATGATGAATTTATCAACTTGCATACCTAAGTCTGTTACCCCAAGAATGGTGCAATTCCCAAATCTTTTCATCCCTGTGGTGGACAAAGAATGACACTTTCTTTTTCATTTAAGATACGATATGCAAGGGTGGGAATTCTGATTCTGAATTCATGACCGCTGCCTAATGACAAGTGCTATTAGGCAAACATGGCAATCGATTAGCAGCAAATGCCTAAGGTGCTAGAAGCTGGAAACGTGCCAGAATCTCCACAATTCAGTCAAAACAGCAGACTCAGCCGTCATATGAAAATGGTCTGTGTAACATGTCACAGGAAATGCCGAGCACGTACAGACTGGCGCATTGCAATTCCTTGGAAGTGTGAAAAAGCACATTGTAAGGCTCACCAAGGTTGCTGAATACCCAGGTCATGGAATAGGCTGGCACCCTGGTCTTAGACTTGAAATGTACTTTCTTAAACCTGATTAGCAAAATAAATATCTCAACAAAGTAAGTCAATGACATCAATTACAAATTAATGTTTATACCTCTATACTGCTCCATTGTGCAGTATGAGACGTACACTTGCTTTCTAACAGTAAATCATGACATAAGGAAATAGGCAAATAGGTAAAGAAATATAAAGACAGCTTATAAATATCTCTGAACCACAAATGTGTAATTTATACAAATAATATAGGAAGATTTCCTCACTGTAAAGCAATGACATAATCTGGCATAAGTTTTAACAAAGACCTCAACAGGAAAGCTTAACAGAAAGTTATATGATATTCTCTTTAAAAAAAAAATCATAAACAAAGAAAAGTTCAGATGGCAACACTTGGCCTCGTCCCTTGGCCCTGAGAATCGAATTTGATAATAAAGAAGATACATCAAGATAACGCCTTTGCAACGTTCAGTTGAACCCATTTTCCCAAAGAGACCAATTGCTCTGTCGCGAGGAACATGTTTCCCTTAATTAGTGTAGGAAAAAATGTTGACCCCGCCTTCTATATCATGACTCACCTTATTTTGACACACAAAGGCGTAATTCTTCGCGGGGAAATAAGCTACGTCATTAAACTATCGGTCAAAGAGATAAGTTCCTCGTCTAATTGCGAAGAAAAGCCCGCAGACGCGCCAAATAACAGGACATAAGACCAACCTGCAATAATGTCATCCATGATCACTTGTCACTCTGTTTTGTTTTGTGACGTCACGGTCATTTTCCAATTAATTGCTGTTTCTGGGTCTTTTGAGCTCTTTCATTTGCTTTAGATAATGTTCCTTTTCGTTAATTTGTAGTTAGACAATTTGAGCGCTGATAAGGGTTATTATTATTTTATTTTTTTCTTTCATTGTGAATGCGAAACCAGCTGATGGATGGGGAACATTTGAAGGACTTTTGTTCCAGATTCGTAGACTTTGTTCATAAGCTGAAAAACATGAGATTCCATAAAAAATAACACAGCTTCGGATGATGACTAATAATAGCATGAGTATTTTTCATAATGATAAAGCAAAAAATATAAATATCCATAATGTTTACATATTTATACTAACCCGTCCTTCGTTCACATCTAGTGGAGGCCCAGCAGCAGAAGGGTCGTGTGTGCCGAGTTTTGTATCAGATGAAGTTGCATTTTATCTCGATTTTATTCGCAGTTTCGGTCACACCGACATAATAATAGATATGTAAGTTGAATATAAACAGTTGAGTGAATGTGTCTGTTGTCTAAGTTAAATTTGAATGTTTTCTTTTGGTTTCGACCTTGTTTTATTAATCAGAGAATTTGGTGTAAGGAAAAATGTAAACATTCGATTATGTTGTGCTTTTACTGTGTTGTGCGTTTAGAAAACTGTAGAGTGACGCTCAAAACAAGTTTTCGTTTTGGTGTTTACTTACATAAGGGTCGCTAAAGATGACGAAACTCTACGGACACGGTCATAAACAGAAAGCAAAACTACACTCACTGACGTAAGAAATAATCTGCTCAGACAAAATATGAAATGAAATGAAGAAATGAAGAAAACGGGGCGAAGGATCTGTGGTTTGGTTTCGGAGTGGTGTGGTCACTCCTTAAACAGTCTCTGACTTTTTGGGGGTAATCGATTACAGCGGGAAAATGATTAGCAATCAGTTATAATTTCCACAAACAACTTACCAAGCGAGTAGTTCCGGAGTTGAACATAGTGTCATTAGTAATTACTGTGTTGCCTGTGTTGCAAGAGGTAACAAAGCTTCCCAATATATATTCAGACAAGATGGAGCCTGACTTATTTCTTACTTTCTTAATTGGGAGGTCTACAAATTCACATTATGTAACTGTTGACTTGTGACAGATATATATGTTTTTTTTTTTATTGCAGAATTTAGAAATAAAAATACTTGAGGTAGTGTTGCTAGTAACAAAGTTAAAAAAGATTCATGTATCTTCTCAGGTGTTGAAAGAATTCAGAGGACGTCCACTAGAATGGGGATCCAGGACCTGATGAGCTCCCTAGGGGAGAACCCTTACTTCAGTGCCGGCTTTGGTCTCTTTGGCGTGGGGGCCGGAGCCGCAGTGTTGAGGAAGGGATACATGGTAAGGCAAATGCATGAAGAGGGTTTAAAATGGGCTCTATATAAAGGTTGAGATTTTGCTTCATGTATATTTATTAAGGCTAGGCTACTGATGGGGAAACTGTACAGTGAATTTTATTTCTATATTAATATTGTATATTCTCTGTTGTTATTAATTTGAATATTTATTTTCACAAAACACGTATCACATAATATGAGATCTATAAGTACAGGAAATAACCACTGAAATTGATAAATTCCAAGGTTGGCCTGATACTGTTTCGCCGCCACTACATGACAACGTTGGAAGTTCCTTGCCGAGACAAGTCCTACAGTTGGTTGCTCCAGTGGATTACACACAAGGGAGCTCGCAATACTCAGCATCTCAGTGTAGAGACAAAGTTTCAGCAAATAGAAACTGGGAAAATAACGACTCGTCATGACTTTATTCCTAGTGTTGGTGAACATTTCTTCTGGTAGGTGAATGTATTGTATATATAAAGGGCATCGTGAGACCATTCTCTATTTGATTCACAAGTAAATAAAAGAGTTTGCTTGTTTCTCCGCATTCCCTTTCTCCATAGTCTTAAATTGTATTTTTTGACATTTTGTGCTATATTCTTTAGATGATTATCATTAGGTTTCACTTCTTCAGATGATCTTAAATATATAGTCACATAATCTTATATGCATAATGATGGAGATAAAAGAAAAAACAACCTTCACCCCCTATGCTGCAAAACCAACTGCAATAACTTCCAACTTTTTGTTTTCATTTTTTTGTAATTAAATTTGTATCAGTACCAGGAAAACATGAGAAGGCATTTTTAGGGCATTGAAAAAGATGGGTTATTACAACATTTGGCAACTCATATGCGTTTGCCATTCTGAAGTGTCTGGCAGCATCAGGATGAAGGTTGTTGCTTTTCCTCAGCATTGTACATAAAAGAGTAACATGGCATATGATTATATAGGCTCATGGATTTCAGTGATAAAAAAGAGAAATACTAAATGACTGAAACTTTACTGTTTCCTTTATCTTAATGACCTGTTTGACTTCAAGTTTTTTCTCCATTGTGATTTGGAATTCTTGAACTGCTAATTTACTAGGTATGGTGGTACATGGCTTAAGGTGGAACGCGCTCGTGAACAACGCACACTAGACTTAGAGCATGGCACCCCTTGGGAGAATGTTACAATTACAGCTTTTGGAAAACAAAAAAAGCTGTTTTCTGATATCATAGAGGAAGGTGTGTGCAAATGTTATTATTTTTGTAGGAATTCATTGCCCAAGAAAAGATAGCCCTTTTTAGTTTTTCAAAGTAACTTGTATTATTTGTAAAGGAAGTGTTTTTTGTGGACTTACTTGGAGAGTTTCAATGCCAAGGCTGTATGCTTTTTTATATTAATGCCCAGTATTATCAGTCAGCAAAGTAGGATGATGATAACCTTAATAAGAAATACTTCATATTATGGTTTCATGTTATTACTTTGTGAAGAATGTATGGCAAAGTACCTCAGGATTTGTACTCATGTGATGGCCCCTCTGATGGATCACCGAGTGGAGGCAGGAACTTGCCATTGCACTTACTATCCTTAATCTTTCACTCTGTAAGGCCTTCTCTTTTGTACTCTGGTACAAGAATGCACGGAGATGATATTTATTTAGTTTAATGGTGTGACACAAAATTATAGCTGTTAGCTAAACTTAGTCCATGGAATAGGAGCCTGGTTCTAAATATTTTCTTTAAGTCATGTACCCCTGTCCCTGATGATGGCATATGCTGAAAATAATCCTCCATCATATAGAATCCAAATAATGGATTTTGCAGGAGTATGAAGGAAACCATAAAAGTTTCTGTGTTAAATTAATTTTTAAAGGATTTTGCTTAACAACAATGTACATATTTTTAGAGTCCAGGCTTGAGTAATTTTGGTGCTGCCTTGTTCCAGGTACAGAAGGACTTGGATACGTGTTGAGAGGATAAGGTCAGACCAGACCATAGATCTTCACATGGGTGTCCCATTCGAATCTGTTAAGCTTACAGCCTTTGGCAAAAACAGATCTCTGTTTGTTGATATTTTAGAAGAGGGTTAGTTAGATGAATGATATTTTTATCGTGTTGTGAATTTTTTATGGGAATTTCTTGGCTTTGATTTTGATATGAAAAATAAGCAAATTGTCAAATTGATGTAAAGGAAGGGCACTATTATACTGCCAGATCTGATAGGTACATGAGGGTTTTGCCCATTGCACCGGGGGTTCTGAATTACCACTTTGGTTAAAGTGTGGATGTGCTACTCTCCAGTCGGCATTTGTAAAGTCATGGAGTGTTATTCACTGATTTTAATAATTTTGCCATGCACCCATGTTTCTTGGGGTTTTATTTATAAAAGTACAAAAAGTAAGGAGTTTTCACTTTGGACATAGAGCACTGTACTATACTTTAAAACTTTGCCAATTTCCTCTTGATATCTAGGTGTAATGGGTTAATGAGATTCATGATTATTAAGGCAGTAGTGTGGATTATTATTCTGTGTAATATTTGCTCTTTTCATTCACCAATTTTTGAAAGGTGACACTAATTTTTCTTATGATCCTATAGCACGTGATATGGCAATAAAGCAGAATGAGGGGAAGACTATAATGTACACAGCCTATGGTGCAGAATGGCGACAGTTTGGCAACCCAAGAAAACCACGACCAATCAGCTCAGTTGTCCTCGATTGTGGATTATCTGACAAGATCGTCAAAGATGTAAAAGACTTCATGGAAAACCCTGAGTGGTATTCCAGCAGAGGTTAGTTGAATTCACATTGGTCAGTATATATTATATATTTAGGAATTGTATTCTTGAGCATTTCTTTGGATCAGAAATTGATGGTATGATTTAATCTTAAATGGGGACAAAGGATGGCATCACATGTTTCTAAATACAGGTTATATGTGCTGTGTAGGGGTGGAAGGTATTTTGTTTTTCTTAACAGTTACACTCAATCACACCCCAGCAGTCTCAACATTGAAACTGTGCAACTTTTCTAGTAAAATTCATAATTATTGTCTTCTCACAGGAATTCCATACCGTCGTGGTTATCTTCTACATGGGCCTCCAGGCTGCGGCAAAAGCTCATTCATTACAGCATTAGCAGGGGAACTGCAGCTTGGCATTTGTGTCCTTAACCTGAGTGAAAGAGGTCTCACAGATGACCGCCTGAACCACCTGCTGGCTCTTGCTCCTGAGGTAGGTTGACCAAGTGACAGTGGGTTTGGACAAACAGTTCAAGATATACAAGATAGATATTTGCACATGAAATATTGAGAATTGGAGAGGCAAACTCACCAAAATCAAGCTTTGAGATAAATGAGTTGAATGTTTGCGTTTTACCCTGATCACAAGATTTACACTATATTTATAACCTTTATTATCAGCCATTGTTAGATGAACTAACCATGCCATTTCTTGCCATAAGATAGAGCAGATTTCATAGAAAATGAGAGTGGAAGATTCATACTTTTGTTAACTTGGTGAGTTTGCCTCTCCCATTCTCAAGGCTTCATATTTGTGTGCTTGTGTGTGCGAGAGAGAGTGAGTGTGAGTGTGAGTGTGAGTGTGAGTGTGAGTGTGAGTGTGAGTGTGAGAGTGAGAGTACTGTCTGTCTGCATGTGTGTTTCAAGATACATGCAAACTATAGAAAATTCTTTTCCAGTGGTCAACAATGTTGGGTTTGCATACAAGTTTTCTTAATTCAGCCAAACTATGTACAACAGATGTAAAATATGGGGTAACGTGTGTATGCTTTATTCATAAATATTTTTATTACTTTTTGATACAAGCAAATTTTTATTTCCAGAATACCATAATTTTGTTGGAAGATGTTGATTCAGCTTTTGTCAGCAGGGAAGACACAGCAGAGAGTGAGTTCATATTAGATTTAGAAAAAAATAAAATTTAAATCTTTGAGTTAATCAATGTTTCAATAGTTTCTAGGTTAATGTGAAACAGACATTTTGAAACATATCCTGCAAAAGCTAGTTGTACAGTTTTTCTACAAGAAATTGACATTATTTGGGGTTTGTGTTGTAAATTGACTATTTCAGTTCATACTAAGAATGTATATATTGTAGAATTTATCTTCTGTGAAACACATTGGAAAACATCCCTTTAAAAAGATGTAAAATTGATTCTTGTAAATTATAAATTATATGTGGTGGTACATAATTTTCTTATTAGTAATGTAAACTTTCTTCACAGTGAAAGCTGCATATGCTGGCCTCAATAGGTTAACTTTTAGTGGGCTTTTGAACTGCCTTGATGGGGTTGCCTCAACGGAAGCCAGAATTGTATTTATGACTACAAACTATCCTGAGAGGTAAGAAATAATTTTAGATAAAACAATAATAATGATACTTTTAACATGTTCAACAGTGAACATTAGTTATATAATTATCTTTTTATTTATAATACATTTGTGTAATTCCTCGTACATCTTTACTTTACAAGTGATATTAAGTGGTAGGATGAGTTATTTCATACCTGTCATATTACGTCAATAATGAATAAAAATAATTTTGTATTTATTTTATTTAAGATTGGATCCAGCTTTAATCAGACCTGGCCGTGTTGATATGAAAGAATACATTGGCTACTGCACACCATATCAGCTGGAGACCATGTTCAGCAGATTCTATCCAGAGGAACCACCCCTTTCCGTTCATGCTTTTTCCCAGGTATGTATGAATGGGATTCAGTGTGACAGTGGTTGAAAAAAAATACCTTACATTCATACTATTTTCCCAGTGGCAGCTGCATGCATTTCAGGATAAACTTGACAGGTACTTAGATTCTAAGCATATGATATTGCTTTAGGTATTTTGGTATTTAAGATTTAAGTTCAGCATTACATATTTCCATTATTTATTAACTTTCAATATATTACATTTATCTTTTGTGTGTGAATCTGTTATTCTTACATTTGAAATAAGAATTATAAGATCAGTCCATTTATCTTGATAGATTGCACTATTAACATTGCAGATTTCATATAAAAAAAAAATTAAAACTATAAAAAAGAAACTAGTTATTTATGTTATAATGATAAGGATACCCATTTAACACTGGATACCCTATAGCTATGCCATGGTGATCTTGGCCTTTCTACTTGGCATCAAGGTATCCCCATGCTGCCAGGTGAGATCAAAATTGCAACTTCATGTATGGTAGTCTCCTGGCACCAAGGTCTTAATAACATTTTTTACTGTTTCAGGCTGTGAAGAATTTGGGAGTGTCAGTGAGTGCAGCAGCTGTACAAGGGCACTTCATGATTTACAAAGATGATCCCCAGGGAGCTGTGCATAACGTTATCCAGATGGCACAAATTAAAACATTTATACCAAAAGAGGATGAGAAGATAGAAAACATGAGAAGTCAGTTTGATGAAATAGCAGAGGTTAAGAAGAATAAGTGATAAGATGGAATTGAAATGATGTATATAAGGGTGTGTGAATGTAACTATGGACCAGGCTTCTATTTTATAAAAAGTTGTCACTTGTGCAATTTGTACATATGTATATAAATATCTGTTATAAATTATCATGATCTGTTCTCAATTGTCAAGAATTGAAATAAACACATGTATTATTATGAAACATGTTTCCTTTTATTAAATCTTGGGGAATGTATTGATGAACATATTAATGTAATGTTTTAAAATACAAATTAAATGACAAGTTATATATTCATGATATAATAAAAACAGAACCGCAATAACTTTGCTCTAATTAGAATTATTTACATGAAAATCAATAAATGTCAATGGTGATAAACATTGGCATACATAATTGCAAGTATTAATGAAGTAGACATACTGTTTATTTGAGTAACATTATGCCACAAGAATAGATTCATCAATTTGTGTTGACTTGATGCACTGTGTCACTAGGTCTCAACATTTAGCAAAAAGCTAGACGAGGCAAAATTACTGCACACAGGTTGCTACCCCCTGATCTAAAGTTTATGATTGTCTTAGAAAATATTATGCAGTCATAACATTTAAAGTCAGGTTGTATGTGTCTGGGGAAAGGATTTAGTGTCATCTAAAAAGGAGGCTGGGTAGACGGAAGTAGCTCAGAGACCATGGCTGGGTTTCTGTAGTGGAATCTGGAATCTACAGTACCACACATTATGATTATTAATAAAATGCAAATTCCTCATTTTGATTATATCAATTTTATAAATGTTATATAATTTTGATATACAAAACCAAATGGATAATCATATTAATACTGTGTGAAACATTTTATTCCCAATAAAAAAAAAAAAAAAATAGAACAAGGCAAATATGATAATTCCCTGTTACTTTTGGGATATTTTCATAACAATTTAATGTAAAAAATAGTAGAGGTTCAGAAACTTTCTTCAAAATCCCGTAAACAAAACAGGTCTTTTCTCTGTAAAAGTCCAGCTCTACAAATAGCTAATTATATCACTGGTGATTGGAATGGTTTAGCTTCGCCCTCCAAGCCACCATAATTTCACAGTGTTTTCTTGTGTGATTTTCTTCTTGGAAAACATGGGTTTCGATGCACTTTCATTGGAACTGGAGTCACTTTCCACTGGCTCTGGGAAGTGTCTCTGCCCAGAGCTAGTAGCTAAAATGGCACTGTAAGGATGCAGGCTGTAAGGGAGAAACAGACAGACATAGCTCTGTATCATTTTTTTTTTAAATATGCAAAAAAAACACTAACAACAAAATCAAATTAAAAACAAATGGTAACTGGTCAATTTCAATGGCCTACACATATTTTACACAATACTCATGAAATTGTCAGAAACACTTTTTATGATGAACATAACAAAACAATATACCTTTTTTCCACTTTTATTTGGCCTTACCTTATTCCATTACAGCAGTCTTTATGAGCCTGAAAAGATGCACTAGGTTCCAGAACTGGCACACTGTCATCAAGTTCAGTTGTTCCTTGCTGCTCTAAATCCCATTTCTGTACCTTGCCTCTTGTGTCCCCTGTAGAACAAGGATGGACATTATGAAAAAAGCAATGCAAGACAGATCATTCAATGATATTTATTGTTCAAATCTATTGAGAATAAACTGCAACAAAATGCTAGTTATCTCCATATGTATCTACGCACACGCACACACACGCACACGCACACGCACACACGCACACACACGCACACGCAGACACATGCACACACACGCACACGCACACACACATATATATATACATATATATATACATATATATACATATATATACATATATATACATATATATACATATATATACATATATATGCATATATATATACATATATATGCATATATATATACATATATATGCATATATATATACATATATATGCATATATATGCATATATATACATATATATGCATATATATGCATATATATACATATATATGCATATATATACATATATATAATATGCACACTTTAGCAATATAAAAAGTGCCAATGCTACAACCTATAACATATAACTATGCCACAATATGCATAAAAGAATCTCACCCGACACAAGGAACCTGCAGAGTTGTGGCTCTAAATCAAAGGAGATTCTCTGATTTGTGCTGATCTCCCTCTTCAAACTATACAAAATAGTCCCTAACTTCCTGATGTCCCAGCAAAGAATTTCATCGTCCTGTAACAGATGAAGGGATATCAGCTGGTGGATAAAAGTAGATAACATGAAACTATGGATGTAAAACTGACAATAAAGACCATGCTCATTATAATAATAATAACAAAACTAATAAAGAAATGCCCAGCAGCTTGAGGAAACACGCTCAAATGAAAGCAAACAACTATTCTTAGCACTCGCCTCCTTGGCCAAGCTCAGTCTTCACCTTTCCTCATTGGAACTCATCCCAGAGAAAATGAGCAAAGGGAACTAACATTTAAAAAAAAAAAAGAAAAAAAAAATTATGAATGAGGCCTTCAATATCCCA
>NC_061859.1:27067237-27074737 GCF_019202785.1 Penaeus chinensis
CCTGCCGCGAGGAATCGCAGGCGGGAAATGCAGATATGTCATGGTAGAGAAATTATGTTCATACGTTGTGAACTCAGACAGAACCTGTATTTTTTGGACAAATCGAATTCGTAAATGTCAGGATAAAAGCGAGATGTCAGTTCGGAAAAGAAATTACAACAGACCGGACAGTCCATTTATTTCTCCGATTTCAATAAATTCTCATTGTATATCGCGATATTAGTTTTTTTTTTTTTTACGAGCATGTTTAGACTCAGCTTCTGCAAATAATCCTGCCCAGTTCGTTAAGGGATTAAGGGAGGCCACGACCCGAGGGTGAGTTTGAGAAGGCAGATCGGTCTAGCGTTAAACGGACGAATTTCTTTCTGATTTGTCGTGTAATTGTTCTGTGCCGATGGGGCGAGGGTTGTTTTTTAAGGAAGGGAGGAAGAGAGGAAGAGAGGAAGAGAGGCAGAGAGGAAGAGAGGCAGAGAGGAAGAGAGGCAGAGAGGAAGAGAGGATGTGGTGGTTTGGTTTGCGAAGTTCTAGCTTCGCCCGGGCCTTCTAGATATGGCCCGGCCTGTGTCAGCTTTTTTACGGCTGTCTCATTGAGTTGTCTGACACTCGGTGCTTACCGTGGCGGCGGGATTGCCAGCAAGCGCTCCTGCCGCCATGGTGTAAGCATTTCGCATAGCTTCTTTACCAGCACGGCGGCTGTTGTGGGCGGTCCATGTCTCAGGAATTGTGTATGGTTACAATTTTCTAGGTAGTGGACTAGTGTGGCGTTCGGCTCGCCGCAGTGCTTGCAGCACCTTTCATCGCGTTCGATTGTTGGGATAATCTGCCATGCACAGTGGTAACCTAGGCGCATTCTGTGAAGAATGACTTCGGTACCTCTGTTGCCTACTTCAGAGAGTGCCAGTGGTTCATTGCCTGTGGCAGGAAGAGAGGAAGAGAGGGAGAGGGGGAGAGAGAGAGAGAGGAAGAGAGAGAGAGAGGAGAGAGAGAGAGAGGAAGAGAGAGAGAGGAAGAGAGAGAGAGAGAAGAGAGAGAGAGAGGAAGAGAGAGAGAGAGGGAGAGAGAGAGAGAGGGAGAGAGAGAGAGAGAGGAAGAGAGAGAGAGAGAGGAAGAGAGAGAGAGAGAGGAGAGAGAGAGAGAGAGGGAAGAGAGAGAGAGAGAGGAAGAGAGAGAGAGAGAGGAAGAGAGAGAGAGAGAGGAAGATAGAGAGAGAGAGGAAGATAGAGAGAGAGAGGAAGAGAGAGAGAGAGGAAGAGAGAGAGAGAGAGGAAGAGAGAGAGAGAGAGAGAGAGAGAGAGAGAGAGAGAGGGAGAGAGAGAGGGAGAGAGAGAGAGAGAGAGAGAGAGAGAGAGAGAGAGAGAGAGAGAGAGAGAGAGAGAGGGAGAGAGAGAGAGAGAGAGAGAGGTGGGGGAGAGAGGGAGAGAGAGGGGGGGAGGGGGGAGGGGGGGAGGGGGAGGAGGAGGGGAGGAGTGGGAGTGTGAGATACTAACTGACTGATTTGTTCACTCATTCAGCGACTGACTGACTCAGTGAGTGGGTGAGTGCATGGTAAGTATCTGCGCGAGTGCCTGAGTGTAAGTGTGATCGGGAGGTAATGGGGGGGGGGGGGGGCGTGGCAGGGGCGGGCACAGCCGGTGGACCACTTCACGTCAGAGGTCAGGAGTCAGGGGTCACGAGTCAGGTCGGGAGAGTGAGAACAAACACAAGCTGCGTCGGTGTTTGTTTTTGTTTCCGGCCGAGGGCTTCGCTGTAATGCGAGCCGGCACTGGAATGTAATCTTATGCAGCGAATGTGGAATCTGCCTTTGAGATCGAGCCGAAAGGAAGCACCGACGCCGTGTGCGTGAGCCCGAAGGTGGCTCAGCTGCGCAGTTCGCTGTACGTGGCTGGCCGGTTTAAAGGGTCGGTGTGTGGTGGAAGAAGTATTATAGATAAGGAATTAATATTTTTTTTAAAAGAATGAATTCGCATATTCTTCTCATGTCTGTAGGTAAAGATGACAGCGGCAAATATGCATTCGGACACGGATGTATATTTATCGTTGCTTTTAGAAGAGACGCTGCATGATCCATCTATCAGAAGGGAAAGGAGGCTACAGCCATACGTGTGTATGGAGACGTGGCTGTATATAGATGTCTAGAACACACGCACAGAGAAAAAGTATGTAGGCCTATCCATATTTTAATGTATCCATACACCTGGCTGGAGGTTGACCTGTGTTGATGCTGGAGGCAGATGAGCGTCGTCGTTGTCGTTGTCGTTGTTGTTGACTGCGTGGCGCTGGCAGAGCAGAGAGGGAGGGAGGGTGGGAGGGAGGGAGGGAGGGAGGGAGGGAGGGAGGGAGGGAGGAAGGAAGGAAGGAAGGAAGGAAGGAAGGAAGGAAGGAAGGAAGGAAGGAAGGAAGGAAGGAGAGGGAGAGGGAGAGGGAGAGGGAGAGGGAGATGGTTGGAGGGAACGGAGCGAGGGAGGAATGGATCTACCAATGTTTTAATATTTAATCGAACTTTGAACCATTGAGAAAAAAATACCTCTGTGTAGGACTCCCAGTTTTGTTGTCAGATCACCTGCTTCCAAACGTTGGACTTGAATGATGGCGTTTACCGAAGCACTTTCATGTTGTGGTCTCTTTCTAGCCAACTGTATGACCAAGAAAGAAAGGCCGGCGGTGGGTCCGCGCCGGCTGAGCGGAGGCGCTTTTGACTTAGTTATTTGCTTTATTTTTGTGTCATTCTCTCTCTTTGTGTGATGTAAGCGCACACTCTCACATTCTCACTCTCTAGGATTCTCTCTCTCGCACACACTCGCACTGTCCTACACTCATGCACTTACACGATTTGCCGCGTGTGTGTGTCTCAGACACACTCACGCTCTCACACCCATTCACCCATTCACTCTCTCTCTCTCTCTCTCTCTCTCTCTCTCTCTCTCTCTCTCTCTCTCTCTCTCTCTCTCTCTCTCTCTCTCTCTCTCTCTCTCTCTCTCTCTCTGCCTCTCTCTCTCTCTCTCTCTGCCTCTCTCTCTCTCTCTCTCTGCCTCTCTCTCTCTCTCTCTGCCTCTCTCTCTCTCTCTCTCTCTCTCTCTCTCTCTCTCTCTCTCTCTCTCTCTCTCTCTCTCTCTCTCTCTCTCTCTCCTCTCTCCTCTCTCCTCTCTCTCTCTCTCTCTCTCTCTCTCTCTCTCTCTCTCTCTCTCTCTCTCTCTCTCTCTCTCTCTCTCTCTCTCTCTCTCTCTCTTCTCCCACTCGTTCTCTCCCTCTCTGTCCTATAAGCCTATATGAGAAATTCCAAGTGTCAAGCTGTCTCTTTCACACACTGTTAGTATATTTCATCATCTCTCTCCTCTCTGTCCCATCTCTGTATTCTACTTGTTTTACCATTGCCCATTCCCTCCTTTTAGGTCAAATGGCGGCCTCGCCTTCCCCCTCCCGTCTTTCCTCCCTCACTTTACCTCCTCTCCTCCTTCGTCCACTACTCCCTTCCTTTCACTCTCTATATTTTTTTGCTTTCCTTTCATATTTTTGATTTCCTCTCTTCCTTCCTTCCTCACCCCAAATTCCTCATTTCCCTCTTCATCATTTCTCCTCCCTCCCTCTTTCTCTGTTCTCCCCTCTCCTCTCTCCTTCTCCCTCTTTATTATCCCCTATCCTTCTTCCCTATCCCGTATCTCTCCCTATTCACTCCCCATCCCCGTCTCCCGTACGCTCCCCCGCCCCCCCCCCTCCCCAACACTCTCTCACACACACACACACACACACACACACACACACACACACACACACACACACACACACACACACACACACACACACACACACACACACACACACACACACACATAGCGAGAGAGCCGGACCGAAATGAAGTCCCGGTATGTATCATGAAGCGACGCGAGTCTGAACTGACTTCGAAAACGAACCGTTCCTTGTGACATTAACCGCCACGACAGACGCGGAAGCCTCTGCTTGAACAACTGTTCACGATTCACTACATGCAAGATGTATAAGTGTCGACCGTTTGAGAACTTTATTTTTTTTAAATAAAGATTTGCAATATATGGATGACGAAGAAACTTGTTAACATATGCTTACGGTTTACTACTGATGGATGGGGAACGCGTCTTTCTGCATGGAAAAAGAAGTAGAGCAGGCGAAGAGAAGGAGGACACGAGGAGGAGAAGAAGAGAGACAAAGATAATGAGAGCTGGAGGAGGAAAAGAGGATGAGGAGAGAGACGATGATAAGTGGAGAAGGAGAGAGGAGATGATAATAAGTGGTGGAGAAGGAGAGAGAAGGAGGAGAAAAGGAGAGAAGGAGGAGCAGAAGAAGAGATAGAAGAGACAAGACGAGATTTGATTTGATTGCGCTCAATGGCATTTTATTGTGCAAGATCCTTCGGCCGCGCGAGCACAGGTTTTGCTTTGTGGCCCAGAAAGTACTGCCTTCATTGGGTACGAGTTTTCTTTCTTTTGACCGGGGTGTGCAGGTGTGCTTCGATGTTGTTCCTGGCGTTTTTATTTACTGATGTACCTTTGCAACGATTTATAGCATAGTGGTGACCATTACTATCGTCATGCTCGTTACAGTTATCATATAGAGGCTTATTTGTACCCTGATTATTTTCCTGCTGCTCTCACGGTCATAATTCTCAGCGCCGTATCATCAAAATGTAGTTTTTATATCATTATGATAGTTATTTATTTTGCTTCACATCTTTATAATCATGGTTTCTGAAGCCCCGCCACCCTATCCGGAGCGGACTCAAGGGCGCCCGTGTGCGTCGCGGTGCTCCCAGCCCCGCCTCCTCCGGAGCACGCAGCGCCGCTGGGAGGGGCACTCGCGCGAGCAGGAAGTGCGGCGCCGGCGTTAAATGCTTCTATGAGAAAACTACCCTTGGAATCCGACTGTCGCTCGGGCAGCTGCTTGCGTTCGAATAATTCTCGCCCATTAGAGCAATCTCCGGGAGGAGGGAATTTCGCCCGTGGAAGTCGCCCCGAACGCCGAGGAAGGCGAGGCCCCTTCCTCGGCGTTCCCTCCTAGAGCCCAGATTATTGCCAGAGGCACTTCCAACAACATGTCTAGAACATGCTACAGGCATACATACATAAACAAACCACATATATGATCCTGCAGAAGGTTCGCCGCGCGAGGGGCTTGGCCTGCAGCGCCGTGTCCGTCATTTCGCCAAGAGGCACAGAGGGATTGGCGGCGGCCGGGCACTCAGGCGGGCAGTGACCACGTGATTATAGGCACTAATCTCTGTCAAGTCAGGGCAGTGACCACGTGATTATAGGCACTAATCTCTGTCAAGTCAATGCCGTGGCCATCCCGCCAAGTGCATCTGCGCCGCGAGGAATACTTGAGGTGAATATCATGTATCTAATTATGTTACTGTTGTCTGTATGTGCTCCTTATTTGCCAAGCATTGCGAACGATACAAATTCACCTTACATTGAAGGCTCTCAAGAAAAGAAATTCTCCGGAATTAAAAGGGCAAAAATTCCGTTTCACACACGCACATACACATGCACACGCACAATACAATATGAAATGCTATATTTGTAATATTATATATATATATATATATAAATATATGTATATTTATATGTATAAATGTATGTATGCATGCATAATTATATGTATATTTATATTTATGAATGTATGCATGCATGCACGTATAGATGTATATAAGCATCTATGTATGTAAACATGCTGACATCTATTGTTTGAGGCCGTTGCATAATCCTTTCGCATTCAAGCACACAAGTGAGTGACGGTTGACTTGTCGTAGAGCAAGAGGTCACGCAGCGATTGGCCGCAGCGAAAGCCACGGGGACGCCGCGGCCGCCCACGGCGTGCGGGGCGGCGGCGGAGGCGGGGCGCCGCGGGCAACGAACATGAGTCATGCTTTTTGATAGAGTTTTTGTCTTACGTATTTCCCCTTCCTCCTTCCCTCTCCTTCACATCTCCCTCTCATCTCCCTCTCCATCCTTCCTCTCCATCCTTCCTCTCTTCCTCCCTCTCTTCCTCCCCTCTCCTGCCCTCACTTCATCCCTCCTCTCTCCTTCCACCTTTCTTGCCTCCTGTCCCTCCTGTATTCCCTCATCTCTCCCTTTCTCCCATCCTTCGGAAAATCACCCCCCCCCCAAAAAAAAAAGAAAAAAAAAGAAAAAGCAAGAAAGAAAGAGCGACAGCCAAGGACAGAGTTTCCGCGAACTAATGGCCTCCAGTTGCCGGCAGACGGACGGACGCAGATCGGACGCCGTTCGGGACGGGGAAAAGAAGATGCGATGGACGGGGGAAATGGGGAAAAGGAGGTGATAGGGACGTGACAGGAGGAGGGGAGATGGCAGGGAAGGGGCGGGGAAAGGGAGATGGAGGGGAGGGGAGGGGGGAAGAGTAGGGGAAGGAAAGGGAGAGAAGGAGAGGAGGGTGGGATGGGGAGAAGAGGGGAAGGGAGGGAGAGGAGCGAAAGAAGGGAATAGGAGAGAAAGAAAGAGGAGGGAGAGGAGCGAAAGAAGGGAATAGGAGAGAAAGAAAGAGGAGGGAGAGGACGATAGGAACAGAGAGGAGAGAAGAGAAAAGGAAAGTGAAGGGCAGACAAAGGAAAAGAAGAGGAATGAGGAGGAGGAAAATGAAGGGGAGGAAAAGGACTGGGATTGGGATAAGGAGAAAGAAGTTGTGAGAAGACGCGCGCGCGCACCGATGATTGCTTGCAAGCATACAGAGCGACATGAAGAGTAGGACTAAGACAGACAGGTAGAAGGAAAGAAATAAAGGGAGGGAGAGAGGAACCATGCGAATTACCCTGAGGCCATACCCTAGGCCTAAGTGGGGTCGTGGGGCGCGGGGCAGGGAATTATAGGGGACACTGCCGGAGGAGGAGCAAGAGGAATGATGATGATGATGATGATGATGATAAAGAGATAAAGATCCAGAATAAGAGAAGAGGAAGAAGGTTAATGATGAGGATAACGGTGCTGATAAAGCCAGAAAGTGATACTCATTACGAATGATGTTGTACTTGTGTCGTCTATTTTGCTCACAACAAATATTGAAGCTGATTTCGCCATTTGTGGATCAGAGGGAAGGAGATGAGGACGACTAGTGGTAGTTGTGCTAGTGCTGGTAGTAGTAGGAATAGGAGTACGAGGAGGGAGGAGGGAGGAGGGAGGAGGGAGGAGGGAGGAGGGAGGAGGGAGGAGGGAGGAGGGAGGAGGGAGGAGGGAGGAGGGAGGAGGGAGGAGGGAGGAGGGAGGAGGGAGGAGGGAGGAGGGAGGAGGAGGAGGGAGGAGGGAGGAGGGAAGGCCGGGGGCAGGCGAGGGGCCGCCGAGGCGTGTTTACCTGCCTGAGCATCACCTCTGGATCCGCGCGGTCGCTCGGCTCGGTTTCCCTTCCGCGTTGTCTCGCTGCCTTTTTATTTGTTTTCGGCTGCCTTTTTATTTGTTTTCGGCTGCTCATGTTTCACTGGGTATCCTCTGGGGCTCCGTGCGTTGTTAGTGGCTGTATTCT
>NC_061859.1:27077237-27079737 GCF_019202785.1 Penaeus chinensis
CTTATATACGGTTGTATGTAAGAAGAGTTATGGTGTTTACAAGACTAAAGAGCTTCATTGACAAAACATAAAGACATTTGAATATCGACAAAAATAGCGATAACATACTTAGTGATTCAGAATAAGCCTTTTCTAACGAACTTTTTGAGTATAAACAAGACATAGTTATACACATAGACATTAGAATAAAAGAGCATGGAAATTGTTCACGAGCAATACGGGTTGAATTAGCGTGTTCTAAGGTCACTTTGTCATCATAATAGGTGTAGGCCTGTTGGAATCACTGAGGACAGTGGAATTAATGTGAGATAAGGAACACGTGGCTTTTCTGGTATGTGAGACGAAAGAGATCACGAGAACAGTTCACTAGACTCTCCCTACACATGGCCACCACCGAACCACCAACTCACCGCCCGTGCTGGAGGTGACCTCAGTGCGGGTTGCGTCACTTGCTTGCTAACAGGGGGGGGGGGGAGTCAAGGGGGTGCGAGGAACGGGCTGCCGGGGTGTTTAAATAGGCCTACCGTCTGCCGCGGACGATGATGTAGGTCGGCGAAGACTGGCTGGTCGTGGTAAAGTTGGAGTGACAGGAACGCTCACGCGCGCACACACACACACACACACACACACACACACACACACACACACACACACACACACACACACACACACACACACACACACACACCTACCCCCCTCTTCCACATCCAAGAATACACAAAAGTTGGAAAAGACCGGTAAACAAAAGCGGGAAGCCGAAGCCGCGAGTGCACGTGTCCGAGTCGGCGGGCGCGTAAACAGCGCGGCATTTCCCGCAGGCACGTCGGAGTGGGTGTCAGGCTTGGGCGGGCGTGGGGGGAGGGGCATGGGAAAGAGGTTTCCGTGATGTTTTTTTTATGAGTGGCGAGTACAAAATTGTAAATTGTTGTTTGAAGAATGGAGTAGGCTGTGCGTTTACCCATCTGTTTACCTAGCTACTTACCTACTTGCCGACCTCCCGACCACTGACCGATCAACGGGCGGGGGAGGGGCGAGCGCGTGGAGGCGGCGAGGGCGTGAGTCAGGGCGGCGGCGCCATCAAAAGCAGATTGGGATTTAACACGAGAGCCTCTTAGACTTTACGCATCCCGGACATTGCACTATATTTTCCCGATCTTCTGGTTGTCGACATCATGTTTATCGATCAATTTACATACGTCTTATTCTTCTGTGAAATGTCATGCTAACGTCAAGTTCGTAATCAGGATCGTTATGTACAACACCCTGAGTAGGAGAGTAATATTGTGTCTGTGCTTTCTCTGGGAGCGCCTGCGCCCGCTGTCACTCCTTCGGGTGATTTTCAGGTGCTGTCATCTCGCTCGAGGCGCGAATACGTGACTGCCAGGTTAGAAGCCTTCCTACATAGCTTTCTGGCGTGTCTTTGTAGATATTATCACCTAATTTGGTATAGTATATGCTGTACTTATGTTCAGTAATCTTGTGTACTTTGCAATTCCGTGAAGCATGGATGTGTATAATCCTTAACGTGCATGATATATTAGGCAGAAGAGGAGTGAGCCTTTGAACTTGGCCTAAAACGGAGTGCTGGGAGTCGAAGCTTTATAGGTCGTGGTAGATCGTGGGCCGGATGCCCCTTAGCATGAAATGGTATTGCATACAACCCTCCCCCCTCCCCTCCTCCCCCTTCCCCTCCCCCTTGTCAGAGCAATATCCAGCGAAGACTTAAAATGCTTGCTGTCACGCCCTGTCACAAGTGTCGAGGCGGGGGACACGACGGCGTGACCCGTGTAGACATCCCCTCCCCCCGCTGCACTATGCCCCCTCCCCCCCTCCCCATCGCCGTTGCCCTTCCCCTAACCCCGCGATGCCCGAGGCTCTCGCCTTCCAACCCGACTCTAGCCTTCCTGCCCCTACCCCTGCCCCTTTGCATCCCCACAGCCTCCACTCTCCCCTACCCCTCCCCTACCCCTCCCACAACCCGTTCCCGACACCTTGCCTCTTGCCTCGTACCCCTGACCCTCGACCACCGCCCCTGCCCTGCCTCCCCGGCCTTTCCCTGCCCCTTACCCTGCCCCTTCCCCTGCCCCACTCACGCGTGCCGCAGCCAGTCCTTCTTACCCCTACCGCTAGCCTCTTCCCTCCCCCGCTCGCCTGTTCCACCCCGCGCCCCTTCCTCCCCTCCCCTGCCCTCCCCTCAGACGCGTGGGCATCGCCTGGCCCCGGCCGCGCGTCTCCTTCGCTCCCTTGCCGGCGGCGCTGCTGTGGCGAGGATTTTCCTGCTTTGGTCTGTCTGTTTGTTTACTTTTTGTTGTACTAATGTTTTGGTTAATTTTGGCGTGCGAGTGGAAGTTTGTTGTGATTGAATTTGTTTTAGTTTTGCTTTGGGTTTGATAGGCTTTTGTTACTGATGGGACTGCTTTGTTTGCCGCCAGTGCTGTAGTAGTACTAGCAGCAGCAGCATTAGCAGCAGCATTAGCAGCAGCATTAGCAGCAGCATTAG